>NC_136828.1:10648414-10849965 GCF_951394365.1 Tetrao urogallus
AACCCAATATCCTTCATTTTTATCCTCTCCCCAGCCCTCAGCTTAATAAAACCCACGATTACCATAGACAGCACTAGCAAATCTAATTCTCCTCCCTGCTACGTGAAAGTGTACTGGAAATGCAACTTGCCTTTCCCACATGCCGCTTTTAAAAAAAATTCACAGACAGCTGCACCTGATTCTGTGGAGAGAAGAAAGATAAATAAATGTTAACAAACTTTTGTAGGAGCTTTCGAAGTATTTTCTTCCCGAAGAAATTATCAAGTCCTCAAATTCAAAAGAGAAATAGCATTTTGGTTTGAGAAATTTACGCTCCTGCATGGATTCTTTGTTCAGGTCTGGCCTTCACAAATATCTGTATTCTCCTCAATGAATACACAGCAGGGAAATTTGCAAAGTTCATTAGTTCTGTTTATAGACTTTCCGACTTAGGTTCTGCTGGCTGGGCACTTACTATTAAACCAATTGCTGTAGTGAAATGTGTTTAGAGCTCTGGCAACTCTGGTCTTGTACTTTCTCAGCAGAACAGCCTGAACCAATCATTGCTGCGTTATCCCTCGCTGACCAACAGGAATCACAGCATTGAAGGGAGCGACATGAGGTCAGCAGCACTGACACAGAACATCAGCAAACTGTTGAGTCTCCCAGGACTATTTGTATCGGTTGACAGGCTGGAGAAGACCTCTACGATGACCAAGTCCAACCAGCCCATCCTCTCCATGCCCACCAACCGTGTCCTTCAGTGCTACATCCCCATATTCTCCATACCTCCAGGGACTCCACCATCTCCCTGGGCAGCATGTTCCAATGCATTACATCTCTTTTGGAGATTAAATGTTTTCTAAATATCCAACCCGAACCTCCCCTGGCACAACTTGAAGCCATCACCTCTCATCCTACCGCTGTTACCTGGGATCAGAGGCCAACCCTCACCTCACCACAACCTCCTTTAGGACCTGTAGGGGTGATGTGGTCTCCCTTGAGCCCCCCCCATCTCCAGACTATCCAGGAAAGCGTTCTGACACCAGACCACAAACCCACCTACAGCTTTCCTGCGGCAAAAACACCTCATCTACCAAAACGGAAATAAACCAACAGCTTGGGAGAGCAGTGTTTATTCACATGAATGCCTCAACTTTGCTTCCATCCCAGCTTGGCACAAACTACAAACTACAGACACGCAGCACCCGGCAGAACCTCATGGGGCAGCAGGAGCTGAGGGGACACGAGGACGGGAGCCCGGCACAGGGCCCGGGAACCCCCCCACCACCCCGGGACAGGGACAGAGGCACCCCGGAGAGGAAAGGCCGCGCCCTGAGCCCACACGCACTGTCCATGCCGGGAAAGGGCAGCGGCTGCGCCCCCAGCTGCTGCTCCACCGCCAGCTCCAGGTCGAACTTGATGTGGTCCACGCTGGCGATGAGCTCCTGCATGGTGGCAGCCGGGGGGCGACGGCACCGGGAGGGAAGGGGGGGAATGGTGGGGGCCGGCTGCGGCCAGGCCCGGCCTGGCCTGGCCCGGCCCAGCCTGCTTCGTTTCGGCAGCGCCTCAAAGAGTAAAGGCGGCCGCGCGCGCCCCGCGCCGCGCCGCCCGCCTGTCCCGGAGGATGCCGGGAAACCACCTCCGCCTCCGGCCACCCGACAGGCAGCGCGCCCGCGCGGCTCTCCGCCAATCAGATGGCGGCGTGGCGCTCTAGGCACGCCTCTTCCGGCCGCGCAGGCGCCGTGGCGCTACGGTGGCCGCGAGGGGGCGTTGCCACATGACCGGCGGGTTCCGCCGCGCTCCCGTTATGAGGCCCGCGCGGCTCCTCCTCCTCCCCCTCTCGCCCCTCGCATGGTGGTGCTGCCGCACCGCTGCTCGGCCGCCCCTCGGCCCACTCCGCTCCCCTAGGCCGAGCCTCCCGCCGCTGCCTGGCCTGAGGGCGCTGAGCTCGTCACAGTTGCCCCCTGAGGTGTGCGGTGCGGATGGGAAGGGAGGCGAAGCGGGAGGCCCCGCCAGAGCTGCGGGCGGTGAGGAGAAGAATGATGAGGATGAGGATGAGGATGATGAGGGCGTGGAGTTCGGGACGCTGTCTACAAAGTTCTCTTCTAGAAAATATTACCGCAAAACCACGTCAGTGTTTCGGAACTTAAAGCTTGAAGAGGATGGGGAAGAAGAAGGGGAAAGGAGGCTGTGGCGCGGCCCCAAGAACACCCCGTACTGGTACTTCTTGAGGTGCAAGGCCCTCATCAAGGAGGACAAGGTTTGCTCTTTGCTTATTTGGGTTTTAATGACTTTTGATCCACGTGAGTGAACACTTTTGTGTTAGGATTAGAGTGGTTCACTTAGGAGGGGCTTGCAGAGATCATCAAGTTCCTCTACCTGACCATCTTGGGGCTGGACTGAAGTCTTAAGTTGTAACTGGAAGATGTGCTCTGATGGTGTGTGTAGCAGCTGGGTTCTGGTGCTGGGCAGATCCTCCCCACTTCCTACTCCTGCCTTCCCTTTATGGCCAACCCTCTGTGCTCAGCACAGTTGAGGCCACACCTCAAGTACTGTGTTCAATTTTGGACCAATCACTACAAAAAAAAAAAAAAAAAAGTGGAGGCCCTGGAGTGTGTCCAGAGAAATGCAATGAAGCTGTGAGGGGTTTAGAGCATGAGTCTTATGGGGAGCAGTTCAGGGAACTGGAATTGTTCAGTCCAGAGAAAAAGGGACCCTGAGGAGACCTCATTGCTTTCTGCTCCCTGAAAGGAGATTGTAGTGAGATGGGGGTTGGCCTCTGATCCCAAGTAACTGATAGAATGAGAGGTGATGGCCTCAAGTTGTGCCAGGGGAGGTTCAGGTTGGGTATTAGGAAACATCGTGGAAAGAGTGGTAATGCATTGGAGCCAACTGCCAGGGAGGTGGTGGAGCCACCATCCCTGGAGGCATTTGAGAACTGTGGAAATGCGGCACTGAGGGAATGACAGATAGGACTCAATGATCTTAGAGGCCTTTTCCAACTCTAATGATTCTATTGTGCTACGTGTTTCGTTATCATCTTTACAAAAAGAAGGAAAACAAGAATTTATGAGGAATTCTGTGCTCTGTAGGATTTCTGACTGCAGCTGAGACTACTCATATCCATTGTAACTGATTCTCTTGTTGCCTTATAATGGATTTTCCTTTTCTCTGTAGCTGGCAGAGGCCCTGGAGCTGTTTGAGGTGCAGATGCTGAAGGAGGAGCGAGTGAAGCCAGAAGAGAGCAATTACACTGTTCTAATTGGCGGCTGTGGCAGGTTTGGCTACGTGAAAAAGGCATTCAGACTCTACAATGATGTAGGTTTACATTCTGTCTTCTCTTGAACCTTCATTAGGTTTTCTCAGCTACTACATCTGTTTCTAGCATTTGATCCTGTTTTTCTCTCCGAAATGCCTTTGAGCTAAGGTTCACCTTTTCTTAGCCTCAAGCTCTTAAAACCAAACGATGAAATAACTCTTTTCCTAAAAACTACTTCCATGTCTTCTCTTCCCTTAGATGAAAAAGCGAGGCTTAACTCCTACTGAGCCCACATACACAGCACTGTTCAATGCCTGTGCAGAATCACCATGGAAAGACTCGGGCCTGCAGAGTGCGCTCAAACTACGGCAGCAGCTGAAGGACAAAAACCAGGAGTTGAACCTGATCACTTACCATGCATTACTGAAAGTCTGTGCGCTGTGCTCGGATCTCAGGATGTGTTTTGATGTACTGAAGGTAAATACAGGACTTGTCTTGCGTTCTGCTCTAATTAAAGCTCTTGGAAGTTGCAATATTGCATTGTCACATTGCAGAAATTTTTGCAGTGATAGACCAGGTGTTTGTATTTCATTGACTTTGGTCTCATTCAATTAAATTATCTTGATACTTACCAAGGTCAAGTACATAAAATGATGCCACACGCATCAACAGCTGTGACAGACTGTTTGAGTACCTGGGAAGTCTAATGCTCTCTCTCCTGTTCTTTAGGAAATGGTGCACAAGGCCCACGTTCCCACAGCTGAGACCTTCAGCTTCCTTCTAATGAGCTGCATAAAGGACAGTGAAAGTGGCTTCCGATATGCCTTACAGGTTTGTCTTTATGTGCTAAATGGCAAGAAAAAGGCACTTCTGTACTATAACTTGTCACTGAAATGTACAGAGGGCAGCAATTTCACAGAGCTGATGAAATGAGGTACTCAGCTCCTGCTGGGGCAAGTTCTACAAATCAGACACCCTTCAGGACATTGTGTAAGATGTTGGAGAACCCTGGAGGACCTCACAGGGCTGTACTGGCTTGAGGTGGCTGTTCACTGCCCACTGGCATCTCACCTTATCGTGCTATAAACTTCCTTTTCTGCAGGTAGATGATGTAAGAGTATGCACTGTAAGTATGCTTACAGTCTGCTGGAAATGCTCCGGTTATTTGCTGTTATGTATGTTTGTTCCTTTTTCCCTCTTCAGGTTTGGAAACAAATGACTAAGCTGGGCATAAAGGCCGATAGGCACAGTTACAATTTGGTGCTGCGTGCTGCAAGAGACTGTGGAATAGGTGATCCAGCTGTGGCTTCTAAAGTATTGCTGAGACCCACCGATGAGAACTCACCTCAACTAAGGCTTGCACCTGGCAGGCAGAAGGTGAAAAATCAGAGAAAGAAGGGAGAAGAGGCTGCACCAGTTGTCCAGCTGGATGTGGAAGCCATGGAAAAGCAGTTATTTCAGGAAAGTTCAATGCAGCCTGAAAAAATGATTGTGCAACAAAGCAAAGATGTGAATCAGGCTGAAAATAAACCAGTACCAACTGGTCTTGACAGCCCTAATGTAAGTCACAGCAGGACTGGAGCACTGATGAGGAGAGGCCAAGATGAGGCACAGCAAAAACAAGTTTATCTAAGCCAGAAGCTGCACTTCTGCAACCTGCCCAACCTGCTGGATTCACAGATAGCTGATGCAAATGTGGTTTCCTTGGGGACAGTATCCACACCATCTGATAGACTGTCTTTGATGGGAGATGTGGAGGGTTTCTTGAATAAAATGAAAGAGGACAATGCAGAGCCTGACATTAAAACATTTACTTTACTGGCGGAGCTGGTGGAACCCCAGAGTCCATCAGAATCCTCTTTGCTGGCACTCCTTGATGAACATAAAGTGAAAGTAGATGTGACATTCTTTAACACTTTAATAAGGAAGAAAAGTAAACGTGGAGACCTAGAAGGAGCAAAGGTGAGGAACTCGGAACCAGCCATGTTGCTGTTTTCTTGTCCCAGGCCTCCAGTGGTGCCTGTGTTTCACTGTGAGACCTGTTTCTCTGTCCACAAGATAAACTGAGAATCTTACACTGTTTTTCACTAGCTAGCACTATGGTGGAGCTTCTTGGGAATTGATGCCACATTTGTATCTTACAGAGCCTTCTGCCAGCTCTTGCAAAGAGGAGAATATCGCCTAACCTCCAGACATTTTGCAACTTAGCAATTGCTTGCCACCAAAAGGAAGATGGACTGCAGTTACTCTCAGATTTGAAGGTAATATAAATAACTAACAGATCCCCCGCTTAGGGAAGAGGCAAGGCCAGTGAAGCATTAATGCTTCCAAAAAGACCTGAGGTTTCTGTGGTGAATTCTCATTCCCTAAAAATGCAGCTGTAGAGCAGCTGCTGGCAGCTTAGGCTCTGTCCTGTAGCTATGCTGGGATAGGGAAAAGGTCATGGGAAGAGTTGGCTGGGACTGCAGGAAGCTGCTGTGCAGGTCATTCTTGAAGTCCTGTGCTAATGGGCAGCTTAACCACCCTTGTTGTTTCAGAGATCTGGAGTAACTCCCAACAAGTTCATCTACAGTGCTCTTATTTCTGCTGCTGTGAGGCAGCTGGATTACAGCTACCTGACTGAGATCCTGCGAGACATGAGGAACAGTGAGGTACCCCCCAATGAAGTTATCATACGCCAGCTGGAATTTGCAGCTCAGTACCCTCCAAAGTTTGACCGGGTGAGTAGCTGTGACTGGCTGCAGGGTGAAGAATGCCAGCATGGGAGGGGAAGTGTAAATGGCTGCCCTAATCTTTTTCCTGTGGTGTTGTCTGATGGTTTCTCAATAGCTATTTACTAAATAGCAGCTTGTAGCTACTGCACACTGGTATTACATGAACTCTGTTCTAACAGAAGCTTGTTTTGTTGGACTTCTATTTGCAGTATAAGTCAAAGAACCCATACTTGGAGAAAATTGATGGCTTCCGTGGCTACTACTACCGGTGGTTAAAAGTAATGGCAGGAGAGGAGACCCCCCACCCCTGGGAAAAATACAGAACAGCTAAACATTCCACAGATGAAACTAAAGAAGAAGCTGTGCAGGGGCAGGTAGGGCACAATGCTCCAGCTGAGCGCTGAGTCCAGCATACTGCACTGGAAGAGCTTGGACTTTGCACCCTTAAACTGCTTCCTTGTAGTAAAGCTGTGTTGTAGTTTCAGGAACTCAAGTTCTTGTGATATTTACTAAATAAAATATTTGTCCTGTTGTAAGGAGAAGCAAATATACTGTCAGTGAATTTGCTTAAATGCAGAGAATTTAACTACATAGGCTGTAGTTTAGCAAACTCAATGCTAAACAAGTCTTGTGACAAAAGAGAAACAATTCAAATTTAACAGTGGTTTAGTTCAGGGCTAGTTTTGTCTTTCCTGCATTGTTATGCATTTGAACATCTAAATGTGTCCTGCAAGTCCATAGACTGCTGGCGTTCCTAACTAGATCTCTGCACTAATTCAAGGTTAAAAAGCCTTAGTAGAGAACTGCAGTGAAGCTTACTGCTCATCAGAAGAGATCTTGCTGCACAACTGTCCTATTTCCTTTCCCCATAAACTTTTAAATTCCCTTATTTGAGGAAAAAAATTGATAGGATTTTGTTAAACAAGTTGCATATAAAATACCTCATGGGAGACAGAGTTGCCTTAAAAACCAAACACCTTCACAACAAGGGTACAGTTTTGCCAGAAGATTGGCCCACTCTGTCAAGAAGGCAGTCTTTATTTTAAAATAAGCAGCTACACAAAAAGCAACTCCAAAACTACAGCCTTTGTGTGTATGACCCAGGTGAATTTGCCATTTTAATTGCAATACAGAAATATCCAATCGCACAGAAGGTAGCTGTAATTGCACTCATAGTCCATTGTATTGGGTGATATCGCTCAGAGTTCAAAAGGTGGTCTGTCTCTTTCACCCAGAACAGCCTCTGCATCCACAGTGAGTGCATTCAATGATTCTCCCCTGGAAAAGAAACATGACAGGGATATGTCAGGCCAGCTGTTGGGTGCAGGCAGGCCAGCAGGCATAAACCTCAAAGCAGAGGCTGCCTTTTGGAAGAAGCCCCTTTAATGCAGAATCTACAGTCTAGTTTTTTGTTGTTTCCAGTACGTTAACAACTATAAACAACTGCATGCCAAAGCTGACAGTTACTTAAAAAGCAACTAGATGTTAACTACTAGCAAAAGGCAGGAAGTGTTGGAGCTGAAGATGCTTCCAGAAAGAAAAACAGCGCCTCCTCTGCTGTCCATCAGCTGTGTGAGGCTCGAGTGGCTACTGCAAAGGTCCAGACAGAAGGGCAGGAACAAGCTGAAAATTCTTACCACTTCCAGCTTGCTTTTGGGCACTCTACAGATGCAGTTGGTTCCGAAGTTGGTGTCCCGCGTCTGGATGCACCGCAGGCAGCAAAGGTTCTCATAACCCTGTTTCTTCCACTTTGCAATCAGGTTTTTGTCAGCGTACCCTTCCTTGATGCAGTATTCATAAAGCTCTGTAGAAGAGCAGACACAAGTAGCTCCCTTTAGATGTTAAGATGACTCACTATAAGGAATTTCTAGCTGTACTGACCAGCTGTTAGAGCTGCACAGATGTCAGCCTTCCCTCCACCCTCCCTACCCCAAATGCTAATCCTCCTCAGCACCCCAGTTCCTGTGCCTCTGCAGGCAGATGTCTCACTATGTCCTGTTTTCCCTTATTCAGTGCCAACCAACTTGTGTTTCTCACCTCTGCTGATAGCTTTTCTTTTATAGAAGAGATCGAAGATGTAACGTGTTTTCTGATGGTGGATTCTGAAGATAGGCCAAAGGGATTCCACTTTCCTCTTCCCTTCGTGAGGCTCAGTCTCCGCTGGGAAGGAATACAAACATGACATTCCAGCTAATTCTCCTAGGCTGCCAAATTACTCCCTCAGTCACTTCGGAATAAACTGTTCTAAGACCATTCCTAACTTTAATAGATTATAGAGTTAAGAGCAGGACGTCAGGGAGGAAAATGTGATGTGACTCCTTGAGGAAATGAAAGCAGAAAGAAGCCAAAGATGATGTGACCTCCCCTAGGATGGAAGGTGATTCTGTGTCTGCCCTGACTTGTCAGACCAGTGTGGACAGGAACTACCAGCCCATCCACACATGCCAATGAGCTTCAGTCAGCTTGGCCACAGAGTGCCCCAGAACACCTGTACCCCATTGCTGCAGGCACAGATACAACAAATGCCACTTTATATTCATGGAGGTCATTTGAGGTGTCCAAAAGCTCATTTGAGGTGTCCACCCCTGACAGCACCCAGCTCTCCTGTGTACCTTCTCTCATCTTCTGATCCAGCTCATCCAGCGTGGGCTCGATCAGCTCCCAGCCGTCCGGGGGCGGCTTCCTGCTGCGCTTCACTTTGGGCATTGCCTTAGAAATGAAGGAGCTTTACAGGGAGGAACTTGAAAGCCTCGAAGTCCTGGAAAACACCGGGACAAAGGAAGCGAAAAGAATTGTCAGGGACATTCTCTCCTAAGATTCCCGTGCCCCTTCACCATTCTCAGATGCTTTATCGATGCCCAACCTCACCCAACGTAACCCTCAGGACGCGGGGAGCCGTGCAGCGAGCGCTGACCCACCCGGCCCACCGCGTTCCACCACAGATCCCCCCCCGCCTTCCGCCAGCCCCAACCACCCCTGTCAGACGGCCGCCAGCCTTCGCAGCGCCCTCCCGAAAGGCCCGGAGCGGCTCAGCCCGTGCCGGCAGCAGCACAGCAGGGCTCGGAAGGCGCCGGTCCCGCTCACCGGCCCAGCGCCGCCGCTCTCCGTCGCGCCGCCTCTGACGTCACGCGGGGCCTCACCGCCCGCCCCGCTGAGGTGTCCGCGACGCTGCCTGAGAAAAAAAAAAACCCTCCCCGCCCTGCGGCCCTGACGTCCCGCTCCTCAGCGGGGACAGAGCAGGAACGCGGCAGTACGGGGAGACGTGCGGCCTCGCTCCGCGGTGTGGATAAGCGGAGGGGCGGCGGGGGCGGGGCAACCCCGCGAAGGGGCCTCGCGGGTGGCGGGGCCCGAGCGGGCGGAGAGCAGGGGGGCGGGGCGGCTTCCGCTTCCGGGTCGTGGCTGGGGCCGGGGGGGCCTCGCTGCAGCTGCCGCAACCGCCATCGCCGCGATGCCGAAAGGAGGTGGGGGCCGGACGGGGGACGGCGTGGCGCTCGGTAGCGGGCGGGGGGAGAACGCGACCTTCCTTGCTTCAGGACGGGGCTCCGGTCCTCCTTATCGCACGGGGGAGAATCCCGCCTCTCGTCACCTCGTGGGGCGCAGAACCGGCCCTCGTTGCCTCTCGAGGGGCCTCGTTCCACCTCGCGTCGGCTGCGGATGGCCGGGAGGAATAGAGGTGTCCTTCCCCCCCCCCAGCTCGGGCCTTGGGGGCCGTCTCTCCTCTCTCACCCCTGCCCCACGTTACTGGGGGTCCCGCTCCCCCGCCCGGCTTTCAGGTCTTTATGGAGGAGGGATTTGTGCGGAGCTCCCCGCGTTGCAGCCACGCAGAGGCAGCTCCTGTGCTGCCTGGCCGAGCTTTGGGGCCCTGGCCGAGCCCTGGGACTCCGCAGCCCGCCCGTCTCGGTGCTCTCACGGCAGCGGCCGGGCAGGAGCAGCTCTACGAGGCAGCGGGGCTGGGCCCGGCGTCGGGGGCTCCGAGCGCTCCTTTCTCTCCTTTCTTGTGGCTCCGCGGAGCGGGTACCGACTTGTTCTTGTGATTAAGGAGATGTAATGAGGGAATGACACCGTCAGGTCTGAGCTGGATCCACCCAGAACCTTCTCCAGATGCACCATCTGCATAATTGGCTCCTGTGTGAGCGTTTATGAAATCCCAGGCACGTTCATGAATGGAAGCCCGGCCTCATCATCTTCTCTGTAGTTTTTGCCAATTTATTTCATTAGCATTTCCCAAGCTTTAGTTTCATGAAATCTGCTTCCCAGTTTATATTTTCTTTAAGCTCTTTGTGTCGTATTCACTTGCACGACTTTAGGAGGTGGATCTGAAGCTTTCCTGTATTTTTGTGAAGGCAAATAGCTGTGGTGGGTTTTACTCCTGGTTACTTTATGTAAATGCTGTGTAGCTGAGCTCCCTCTGCTCTCTGTTTCGTTGTATGTTTCAAGGTGATTCTTTCCAACCTTTCTTTTCTTGGGAAAAGAGGGATCTTTGTGTTTTCTCACCCAAAAAATTAGGAGTTATTGTAATTATATTGTTGGTAGCAGAGAAGTGAACTTCTGCAGTCCATTTAATATAAAATAAGGGGGGTTAGGTAGCTAGCAATACATTTTGTTACAGAATTACTTCTGATTATTTTGTTCATTTGTTGAACACTTTGCTTCAAAATGAATGCAATTCCTTCACTGTTTTTTTTTCCATTCTCTCCCATTAAAATTCCTTCACTGTGCTGTTTGAAGCTGAAGACATTTATTCCAACACACGTGCCTGAGACATCAGGCATTTGTACTGCATTCGAAATCTGCAGATTGTATTCAAATGGCACTTTGCAGGGGAGAATGAGAATCATCAGCCCTGTTTTACAAAAGGGAAAGTGAGCACGGACCTGCACTGGCACACATGGGGTCTGTGCTCAGCTTGCCTGGAGTGGGGGCTGATTCTTCAACTTATTTCTTTTCAAGCGTTTGTTTTTAAGGTAATTTCTCTGGAGCTGCTTTTCTCTACTGCATGGACATTCACAGAAATAACACTGCTGCAATTCTTCACTTCTGAGCCCGGTGTAAAATCTTTCTGCTGAGCAAGGAGGGTGCCTGGCATATGTTAACTTTGTAGCACAGCATTGCTTCGGTCTGTTTAGATTTGTGTGGTGCTGCCTGGTGTGTCAGGTACCTCACTGTTGTTGCTTTTAGAGTGATGTCATTTGCCAGGCAGTGATGTAATGTCTCCTGGCAGCTCTCATCCCCATCGTGTTGCTGGTGCCACGTGGGGTGGTTGGGAGCAGGGGAGCTGAAAGCACAGGTGTTGGGCTGCAGCAGAGCTCTGGTTGCATTTAAGGTTTGAGCACCCATGAGCTTCCAAAACAGTACAGAGAATTCTGTTTTCTACCTTTCCTCATTTCGTGGAAGGAAAACGCCTGGGAATGTCTGCAAGGCTTTGTAGCAGGGTTTGGAAAGAATTTATTTCATGGCTCAGCTTTTACCAAGCTCAGTGTAGGAGAGTTTGCTGATTAGGAGAACTGATCAGAAAATGTTGGATTTCTAAAGCCTGCCAAGACAGTCTGCTCTGATCCGTCCTGTCCTTCCAAGTCCAGCAAACACATCCAGGCTGACTGTGAGCAGCAGGGTGGCCATGATGGATCTCTCCCGTGTGTCCTGCTCTCCTTTCTGCACCTCTTTGAGGTTTCCTTGTCCCTTGCAGGTGATGTGGGGAGGGAGAGGAGGGAGCACGTGGCTTTCCTGCTGCTTGGCAGATGAGGACCTGCAGGAACAGAGCTCCCTCATCTGAGCTGGTTGTTCTCTGCCGGTCCGAGCTCCAGTTGTGCTTTGAGCTCTCCAGCTGGCTTTTACCAGCAGCTTTTTGAGCTGTAACATAAATGGAGCAGCAACCTGCAGGAAGCAATGATAGGGTTGGAAGCAGAGCTTAGCATGGCAGTCTGACCAGCTGAGCTGGCTCTCCTCTCTTCCCGATTTCTGGAGCTTGTTTTCATTTTTCCTTATAAAGCAGTAAAACGTGGAGGCTCCTTTTAATAGTTCCTCAGTTCTCATTATCATTCCCAAAGCTTTTGTCCAATAGGCTTCCTATTTTCTCTTGGCACAGCCTCAGTGCAGGGGAGGGGCTGAGGAGGCGAGCTTGTTGGGGTAGCTGGCTGTAACAGCTGCTGCCACGGAGCACGCTGCAATTCCTGCTGTGTTGGAAATGCAGAGAGCAAGGCTGGGGCTGAGAGCTGCTCGCCAGCAATCCTTTGGGCAGCCCCTCCTGCCTTGCTCTCTGCAGGGCGAACTTGCAGAGTTGAGGCGGTGTGCAGATGGGCTCCAGTGCCTCCAAATCCAACCCGAGTGAGAAGAAGGAATCGATTCTCTGAATGTCTTCCTGTGGAACAGTAATCCCTGTTCTCTATGTAATAGGTTCAAAATTCCTGGAGTATTTCATTGAGACAGGCAAGTCCCACGTGTCTTTGTTTGTTTCGTTGTCAGAGCAGCTGTTTTGGCTTGTCTTCTGTGCATCAAAAAGCTGGAGTGTGTGCTGAAGGAGGAGTTAAGCATCTGGAAAACTTATCACTAAACTGTTTATTTTCCTTATTTATTTCTGTTTGCGCAGGTAGAAAAGGAGGCCATAAAGGCCGAGCGAGGCAGTACACAAGTCCTGAAGAGATTGATGCACAGCTCCAAGCAGAAAAACAAAAGGCAAGGGTATGTATCTGCTTTCATTCTGTACTCACTGTTATAAGCCCTGCCTTGTGCAGCATGCTTCATTTGCAGTTCGTGAGAAATGCCAGCTTAATCATTCAGTGCTTACAGCATGGATTCTGAATGCCTGTGGCTGGGGAGACCCCACAGAGTGGTTCAGCCCAGTTCTTCACAGAAGTGAGGCCAGGTTGGTCATCCAGTCAGAGCTGTGAAGGTTGCAGGGTAAGGAAGACAATCACGCAGCAGCTCTAGGCATCCTTGCCCTCAGTAATTTGTCATTCTCCAGTGTAAGCTCACTTTTTTATTCCTGTTCTGCAGCTTGGCTATGGAGAAAAGAGGCTCACATGTTGACTTCTTTTCATATACAGAAATTACCATGTTTGCTCTCTTTCTCTTCTAATCTTACCCAAGTTCCTCTGATTTCTTTCTGTACACACGGTTTTCTCCTGTGGCTCTGACCTGTAGGAAGATGTAAAAGCACTTTCTGGCTTGAGTTCCTTTTTTGTGCACTTCTGTGCCCCAGCACAGGATCGTAGTCCTCCCTCCCCTGCAGCTACTGGACTGGTGTTAGAAAAGGCATGACTACTTCTTGCAGAACTTGCTCTCTTTTTGCTGCCAAATTATCTCTGCTATGATGGCACTCACTGCTATTTTACTGTGACTTTCTGAAAGTGCTGCCTAAGCCCAAATGCACTCTTCCAGCTGAAACCTCACAGCACTGACAGCAGCAGGATAATTATACCCTGTGTAGGAAACACTGATGAGTAAATCCCAGAAAAAGATCAGTCCTTCAAGCAGTTTTGAGCTATATTGCTGGCTCCTCTTGGATGCTTTAATTGTGTGGTTTGCTGCTTAGCCAGATACTCCAACTTTGATGTCTTCTTCCAAAGCACAGCTCCTCTTGGTTTGTTTTCTGATTGCATCCTCTTGGTTTCATGCCATCTTTCCAGCTACAGAAGTCACTTATCATTCTGGCCCTGTTTCTAGAATGATTCCAGCTCCTGCTCGTACTGTGTCATTCACAACTTTAAGTTCACTAACTTCTCTGTTTCCAAGCTATTAATAAAAAAGCCAACTGGGAACAGAACAGAACCAGCTCCCTGCAGGAACCCCCATGAGGTGTCTGTCTTATTGCAAATAAAAAAAACCTCAGAGCAGTGCTTTATGAGAAGGGTTTCTTGCTGTTTTCTTTGTCATCATGCATACCGTGCAACGATGGTTACATCTAGCCCAGTTTCATTGGGAGAAGCTTATAAAAACTTTACAGAATTACTCCTCTTTCTGCCTGGAGTTGATCTGCTTTGGCAGTCCCTGTGTTGAGGGATATTTGGTAATGGTAAAGCAAGCCATTCACACCCTTGTTGGTTCTTCTAATCTTATCTTCTAGTGATTTACAAATTAATTCCTAGATTCTGCTTAGTAAAAGCCGTGCTAAAGAGGCTGCCTTCTTTGGGTAACACTCTTTTGGCTGCTGGCTGGCGATTTGCTCTTCCCTGGAGTCTTTATCTAGTGCATCTCTAAGCTCCATCCCTGCAGATTCCAGTCCTTGAGATGCTGTTCACTGGAAACCCAGGCCAAAATTATTCTTCATCTGGGGGAAGCAAAGTGCCTCTTCTGTCTTCCAATAACTTTCCAGTCTGGTGCACGGGGAGAACAGCAGAGCTGTTTAGAGATCTGCTGGGGCAGGTGATGCTGTGCTGAGAAGCAGTTCTCGTGCTGCAAGAGCAAGCAAGGCAGCCCTGGTGTTGGGAGGGCCACGTCTGGAGCACCAGTGTTCCCAAAGCTGCGTGCCACTCCTCCAAAATTGAGGTTCAGTTAAAAGTCACAGTGGGATTTGGGCTTTGTATTGACACGTTGTATCTCGTTTCGTGCGGTTCTGCAGGAAGAAGAGGAGCAAGAAGAAGGTGAAGGAGCAACAGGGGACCCAAAAAAGGACAAGAAGTCTTTAGATTCAGATGAGAGCGATGAAGATGATGAAGATTATCAGGTATTATAATTCTCAGGACACTTAATGCATTTTCGCTGTCTGGTTTCTTGGGGTGTGAGATAGATGCATGTTCTTGAATTGGAGTTCTGTTTGAGAGCCAGCTGTGGTAAATCTTTTATGGAAGAGCCATTGTTAGAAGCCAGAAAAACTTTCTTGACTGCATTTTGTTCTGAAAGTGACCCTTTGTGTATTCTGTAAGTAAAATGCAAAGGTGAGATGATTTCAAAAGAGACTGAAGATACCTGGCAGCATAAATCTTGGTTTCTGTTTGGTAGTGAAGGCCCTTTGAATGCTACTTCTGGGGTGTGTTGCAGTGTATCTGGTGAGTTCCAGTGCAAGATAATTCTGGGTTTCTTTGAGTTTCTTAACCACCTTCTTTTTCTTGAATCTTAGCAAAAGCGCAAAGGAGTGGAAGGGTTGATAGACATAGAGAATCCCAACCGTGTAATTCAGACAACCAAAAAAGTAACTCAGCTGGACCTGGATGGACCCAAGGAGCTCTCACGACGAGAGCGGTGAGTTTTTCCTGCAGCAGCAGACAGGCAGGACTCACTGCCTCTCCAGCTGCCTCTCCTTACAAAGAAGCTGCCTGTTCTGTGTCACCACTGTGTCCATCCCAAAGGCAGGAGCTCAGCCGCTTGTGCTGAGTGAGATTGGTTGCTGTGAAGTGGATGCAGTCCATTTCTTGCCTGAAGTGTTATGCCTCAGAATGTGATGTAACTAAAATTCATTAACCTGAGGTCACACTTGGGTCATTTTTCATCCAGCTGCAGAAGGTGCCCCAGTGACAGGTGCTGATCTCCCAGGTTCCCGAGGTTGTAGTGTGATTTTTGTTTGAGCTGGTGAATAAGATGAGAAGCCCAAGTGTGATCTTGTAGTTTAATTTAGCACTCGAGAATTTCAGGGTGAAAAATGTAATGTTGCTTGTCTTAAATAGGTTGTTTAAGATGGATTATTTGGGATAGGCCTCAGCAGAACTACCTTGAGGTGTGGAAAAATGTTATAATGCTGTGCAGTCTGGGGGTAATTCCTTTGACCTCATTGTGTCTCAGTGCTGTGATGTATCTGAAGGTACAAAACCTTCTGCTTCTCTCCATCTCTCATCAAACACCACAGCAGGCACAACTTGTGCTTGAAAAGTGGTGGCGGGGTCCCACAGCCTTGGTAGGCAGTCTGTCTCTGCACTCGCCTTCCATCCCAGTCAGAAAGCCTCCCTTAGAGTACATCTGCACCTGCATGCTTCCCTGCATATTCTAACAACTGCTGTGTTTCACTCAAACAGAGAGGAAATAGAGAAACAAAAGGCAAAAGAAAGATACATGAAAATGCACCTAGCTGGTAAAACAGAGCAAGCCAAGGCAGATCTTGCCCGACTAGCCATCATTCGGAAGCAAAGGGAAGAAGCTGCCAGGAAGAAAGAAGAAGAAAGAAAAGGTTGGGGAGTAATTAATCACATCCTCTTACTTCTCTTTTGCAATAGCTGTACTGCCTGGAGGCACAACTTCTGATATCTGTGCTGTAATCCCTCACCTCCTGCATGGTGTTGCTGAGTGTCATTGCAGCTCTGTTCATCAAAGCCAGGCTTGGCTGTTTCGTTCCTATAAAGCCATAGGATGTCTGAAGTGGGAGAAGGCAGGGACAGAAGGGAACTGCTCTGACATCTGTATCTGCAAGCTCAGCCTCCCAGGCAGTGCTTGCTGGTATTTGGGGATTTATTGAGTTCCTTGTGCTGGGTGTGATTTATCTGCATTGCCTGCTGGGGATACAAACTGCACAGGAAATTTGCAACAGTCTTCCCCTGCCTGGATTTCCTCTTTGGCTCTGATAAACGTGAGACAGAACGCTAATGAATGTGTTCTTAGTGACTTCCACAGGAAAATTTATGCAGCAGAATCAGGGTAATTTGCAGCAGCCTGAAGAGAGGCACAGAACATAAGGAAGGTGTAGGGACCTACCACAGATGAGTGGGGAGGGTCAGAGTTATTTCCTCTGTTATTTCGGTGTAGGTAGCAAGATTTCAATCTCTGCAGCTATAAGGCTACCAGCAGTCCCTGTCGTGCACTGTGAAACG
Source organism: Tetrao urogallus (assembly GCF_951394365.1). NCBI lineage: Eukaryota > Metazoa > Chordata > Aves > Galliformes > Phasianidae > Tetrao > Tetrao urogallus. The sequence continues at coordinate 10,665,103 of NC_136828.1, forward strand.
ATGACACCTCTGTTCTTTTCCTCCTGCAGCAAAAGATGAAGCGGCCATGGCAGGTAAAAGACTGCAGTCACTGTCCCTTAACAAGTAAGCACAGGACATGCAAGAGGAGGAAACGCCAGGGAACCGTGCCTGGTGCCTGCCAGGACCTCTGTCGTGTTGCATACCATAGGTGCCACGTAGGGTGTGCTGCGGCATCGAAGTCACCTTCACCTCCAAGAGACACTGACAATGTGTTTTGTCTTCATCCTGGCACAATTTCCATTTGGGGTTAGGGGCAGCTGCTATCCTCGGTGCAAAACTGTGCTGAACAGCAATTCTCTGTAACAGTTTGAAAACCTGAATGTTTTTGCTGTTTTTAGGTTTAAGAACTCATAGACCGGGGGGATGGGGGGGGGGAGGGGGGGAGCAGGGGGGGAGGGAGCTGTGTGGGAGGGGAGATGCTTCAAATATTAGATTGCAAGAAAATAGATGGTGGGGTCATTGTGGGGTGGGGCACGCGGGGTGGGGAGCTTTGACTTGCTCATGGAAACCCAAAGGATAACGTATGTGTGGAATTCTTTTGGGCAGACGGCCCTTCAACTTGTACTGCAGGCTGTTGCAGTGTAATCTGGGAGCCTGACTTCATGGACATCTGGAGCGTTTTGTTCCTTCCCATTTTCACCCCTCCTTTCTCGCAGCCAGTCTCCCCCTTTTCCCTCCTCTTCATTATTATTTTTTTTCTCTTCACCTGATTAGGGATAGTGCCAGTTTTTAACCACGTTATCCTTTGTTTAAAGGAAAACAAAAATATATCATGAAATATATCAGACCCAGATGGAAAAAAAACAAACCCACCTTCATGAAGTTAATGAAAAAAAAAAAAAAAAGGAAAAACAACAGAACTTGTATATTTGGCTGATTAAAATGTAAATTATCAGCATTGCCTCGTGTAAGTGAACTGCTGGAACACGCAGTGCAGCAGCAGTGTGGTGTCGCAGTGATTTTTGTGTCTGCTGCCTTGCTGCTTCTCTCTGCTGTTTACGATGTTGGGTTTGGCTCAGGGTTCAGGAGCCCTAACAGCAGCTGCAGCCCGAAGGCAAAAAGCTTTCTTGCTGTTGTCTGATGGACATCTTGCACAATCTGGTTAGCAGAGAGGAGAAAAAGGTTACCTTCAGGCTGCTGTTGAGCTCAGTGTGTCAGAAAGCCGTCGCTGTGCTGCTGCCCTGTCCGCTGGGCTGTGCCACAGCGTGGGGCTGGCAGGAGGTGCTGCAATCTGGTGCCTTGTGGTTGGGACCCCAGCAATTCTCAGCTTTATCAAGAACTGAGGTGGAGCCCGAGGGTCAGGTGGAAATTTGGGGTGAGCCTTGGAGCAAAAGGAGGTGGCTGGGGCCATGCATGGGAGGAAGGGAGAAAGGGGGGCTGGTTCAGGTGTGCTGGTGGGTCACATGTCAACATCTCTTCCTGGATTTCCTAGAATGCAGCTCCACTATGGGAGAATGGACCAGAGCTCAGAATCACGGGGTGACTCGAAAGTCATCATCCCAGTGCTGCCAGCAAGGATCCCTCCTGGGGTTGTGGTCAGTGTAAGGGCTGCTTCGCATGGAGGAGCGCTGCCAGGAGCTGTGTTAACCTGAGCCCATGCAGTTAAACCCTGCCAACATGCTGTAATCACACGTGTTCACATTAAAATGCTTTAAAAAAAAAAAAAAGAAAAAGAAGAAAAATACTGAGTTTACATGGGAAAATCTCTGCTTTATTATTGAGTTCATAAAGCGATGTATGACCAGCATCGGTTAGGATGGTAACAAAAATAGTAAAAAAGGAACCAAAAAACAGCCACCTTTATCTCTGTGTCAGAGCAGCCCAGGGCTGGCTGGCAGCCGGGAGCGTGGGGCAAAGGGGTGCAGCAGTGGAGCAGCAGAGCAGGGGCAGCTGCAGCCGGGACCTCCTGGCTGTGTCCTTCATTTGATCCTGAGATCCTTCAGCGCCGACTCCAGGCTCTGAAACAGAAATTGTTCACCGATTGCTTTTTTTTACTTCCCAAGGTGAGCAGAGCAGTGCAGACCCCAGATTGGGGGACCCCAGGGCAGGATGAGCATCGTTCTGGGCACTGATTACACTGAGCTGGGGCTAAGGAGGGACTGATGTGGTCGGGGGGCTCGGGAGGGCCTCACCTTGACATCCCAGATGCTCATGCCGCCATCCATCCCCGTGGTGCAGAACTGTGAGCAGTTGGCTTTGCCCCCTGCCAGCACGGAGATCTGGCTGTGGAGCACAGGGGTGGGAGGTCAGACTGCAGCCCCAGATCCCCCCATGTCCCCCGGACACCCTGTTAGCACCTGATGCTGTTCTTGTGCACTGTATCCAGCGCAGCGTTGGCCGTGTCGGAGCTCGCCTTCTTATCCAGGTTCTGGAAGCGCTCGCGGGCAGTGAGGCCACGCTGGGAGCTCTGCTTGGGGACGTCCAGCTTCCCCCCAAAGCTCAGCGTGCCCGGGCCCTCTTCATAGGTGAACAGCATGGGGTAGCAGTCGTGGCCCTGGGGGGAAAGTGGTGGTCCTGCTCAGAATCACCCAGTGTGGTGCCCACCCTCAGCCCAGCCCAACTCACCGCGGCCACGAGGCTGCTCTCAGTGATGAAGGTGACGGCCAGGAGGGGAAGGGTCTCAGTGCACAGGGAGGCAACGCTGAAAGGGAGGGACAAAGCATGAGCAGTGAGCTGAGGCCCTGCTGAGCGCGGCGCAGCTCATGATGTGGGAGTGGGGCTGTGATGCTGCAAGGAGAGGCTGTGCCTCCTGCACCCAGCTCCACTCAGCCCTTCACCCCCACCCCAGCTCCATCCCAGCTCCACCCTTGCATCATTTTGGGGACCGTCCAGGCCACAGAAAAGCAGCTGCCCTCCCAAACCTGGGCAGCCACAAATCACTGTGTAGCTCACCCCATCCCAAAAGCTTTCCCAGGTTCCCCCCAAATCCTCCCTGCAGCCCCAGCCCTGCTTACGCCATCTTCTTGTTGGCATCGGCGAGGCAGAGGGTGCTGTCGTGGCTCACCCAGGCCACACGGTTGCCGCTGGCTGAGAAGCAGATGCTGTGCACCCACCCACAGCTGCTGCTCGACTCAAACATCAGCTCCCCAAAGGGCATCTTGGAGCCCCACGGCGTGGGGCTGGGCCGCTCCTCCACCTCTTTGATGTAGGCTGAGAAGATCCTGGGAAGGAGGAGACCACCGTGGAGCAAGCTCCATCGCTGCTCGCCCCATGCAGCCCTGTGTTACCCCTGGGGTTCCCCCTTTTCCCTCACCGGCACTTGAAGTCGCAGGAGCCGGCAGCCAGCAGCACGTTGTTGGGATGCCAGTCCAGGCTGAGCACCGTGGAGCGGATGGGCTTCTTGATGTGCTTGCACACCCACCTGCAGGGAGAGGAGTGTCGGTACCCCCAGAGCCCCCAGGCACGCTGCAAGGCTCTCAGACCGCTGTCTGGGAGTAGCTGGGGCCTCCAAGAACTGCCCTTGGCTACCAGCCTGTGTCAGCAGCCAGGCCATGGGGACAGTGCTGCGTCCCCAGCTGTTGGGTCCTGCAGCACCTCTCTCCACCTCTCGCATCAGGCTCCTCCTCTGTCTCTTCTTCCATCTCCTCTCTGACTCCCCTATCTCACCTCTACCTCCAGTCCATCATCCATCCACCCCCCCTCCACCCTCTCCCCCACCTCCACCTCTCCATCCATCCAACCTTCCATCTCCCCACCCTCTTCCCCTCCACCCATCCCCACCCACTGCAGACTGGTGGCCCCAAGGCCGCTCACCAGTCATTCTCCTGCTCGAAGTAGCAGATGGAGATGAGCCGAGAGCCGCTGCCCACAGCAAACTTGTTCTCCTTGGGGGACCACTTAACGCAGCGGGCGGCCCTGTTGATCCTCAGGATGACCAGGGTGGGTTTCCAGACATTGCCCTTCAGGGTCCACACGTAGGCATTGCGGTCGGTCCCGCACGTCACCAGCCGGTTGCTCTCAGGAGCCCAGTCAATGCCTGGAAGGCAGAGGGGGGTGGGCAGTGATGTGGGGGAAGCCATGCGGATGGGGACAGGGCACGAGGGGATGGAGGCCATCTGAAGGTGGAGATGTGGCTGCCCTCTGCCCCCGAATCCTTCTCTGCTATACTCCCCCAATCCAATCAGTCCCAACCCTTCTACAATCTTCTCATCCCATCCCTGGGTGCCTCCCGACACACTGAATTAGGACCAGGAACACTGGACACAACCCGCTCTTTCCCCTACAACCCCTGTCCCGAGGCCACCAGTGTCACCGAGTGGGGTTGGGACCGACCTCAGGGCACAGCCACCTACATCCCCAGGCACTCACCTGTCACCTGCCCGTTGTGCTCCTTCAGCTCGTGCACCTTGCTCCACTTGGCCCCGTCCTTGCGGTAGATGTGCACCTCGTGGTTATTAGGGCACAGCGCGATCTCTGTGGGGTGAAAGCAGTTCTGATGACCCCACACTTGCAGGGTCAGCCAAGGCTCGATGCATCCCTGTCACACACACAGCCCTTCCCATGCCCAGGGTCCCGAGGGCACAGGAGGGAGCCATCCTCGTGCTGGGCTCTGCTGCAAACGGTGCTTGGCAGAAAAGGCAAACCCCCAAACCCCACAGCTCAAATCCCCTGTGCCCCATTCCCAGGGCTCTGCTGGGAGGGATGGGTTGGGATGGCTGTGGGTGTTTGGCGCCCGCTGGCCCCATCCTGCCCTGCACAGCGGCCCCATCACAGAAAGCCCTTTTTGTTCTCTCCCACATCCCCCATACGTGGCCGGGAAATGCCATCGGCCATGAATCACCGGCTCTGCTCCGCTCCCTCCCCCTGCAGTGGGACTGAGGGGGTGTGAGCAAGGAAATGGGACGTATCCTAAGCTGACCCCAAAACCCACCTGCACGGCAACACCCACTGCCCCAAACTCAGCTCTATGGCAGGACCTGCCCCATGCAGGGGACATCGCTGCAGTGGGGACGTTCGGTCCTGGCAGGCATGCGACACCCACCCCCAAAATTATGCTGTCGGTGCTTTGGGCTGTCCACAGGGGTTTGGGGCTCAGTACTTACGGGTCCGGTCCTTATTCCAGGCATGGCAGCTGATGGGCTCCAGCAGGAAGCTGTGGTAGGCCATGGTGTGCAGGCCGGGAGGATGAGAACGTTGTTGGGACACGTGGCTGTGGGGACAAAAACCCAATGGAGGACCCCTTTTGCATCTCCACAAATCCCTTGTTGGTATCCCTGGGGGCTCCGAGCTCAGAGCCTGTCCCAGTGAAGCTGATGGCTGTTCTGAGGAGCTCAGATTTGGGGTGAGATGTTGGAGGGGACGGTGCTGCCTCAGGGCCAGGCACCCCACACTGAGCGTCCCACAGCCGTGTGCCACATCCCGATGGGTGCCACGTCCCAAGAGCACCATCCGTGCCCACCCTGATCCCCCCCCAGCCCTGGGGCAGGGAGAGGCAGGAGGAAGCCGTGAGTGCACCAATAACACCCCGATGCAGGAAGCTGCCGTGGGACGGCTTCCAGGGACTTCCTACCCACGTCGACACCCCGGCCCTGGGTGGGTGTCCCAGGACCCCGCAGCCACCACCACCCATCGCACCCCCAAAGGCACATCCCCTCCCTCCAGCTGTCCCTACAAACCATGCGGGGCCGGAGGCGCTCAGGGCTCGCTCCTTCCCAGCTCTCATTTAGGAAGAGCCAAAGCCTGGCGGCGGAGACGCCTCCATCCCATCCATGAGTAATCCCTTCCCCTGCTGCTGCCAGAGCGCTGCGGGACGGGGCGGCACCGCGGAGCTGGAAAGGGAGCGGGTGCCCAGCACAGTCCTGCGGGTGTGGGGCTGGGGGAGGAGTGGATTGAAGGCCCCGGGCAGCCTAAACCGGTGAGGGGGAGACAGCCCACGGCCGGGGGTGGGGTTGGGGGGGCTTTGAGGTCCCTTCCAAGCCCAGCATGCTGTGACTCCACGATTGGGCAGCGCGGGGTAAAATCGATGCGTGGGGATGGACTGCAGAGATGTGGAGCGGAACAGTGCGCGCTGTGGGTACCGCTGAGGCCACCGCCAGCGGGGTGAGCGGCATCGATCTCCTGCTCAGACAATTCTGGGCCACGAAATGCGCCGCGGGGCAGCGGCGGTGCTTTTTGGGGTCGGGTTGGGAGCTGGGAGCTGTTTGCTTTCCCTCCCCACGCTCGGTGCTCACCGCCACCCCGGGGGGAAGGGCTCTGTCGCAGCCGTCAAAGCGGGAGCGGAAGCGTTCGGTACAAACAACACAAAAAAATAAAGAACTTTTTTGGCTGCATTGGGAGCGGTCAGCACTGCGTGCTCCGTTCCGTCTGCCTGCAGCCCTCACGCTGCTGCTGCCCCGGGCACAGCGCTGCAGGGAGGGCACCGAGGCACCGCTCAGCCCCTGGCCCCGTGCCGAGGGTCTGAAAGAAGGGAGAGGGGTTTGGGAGAAGTAGGTGGGAGTGGGGCCGGGGCTGCTCGCTTATCTCCACCCCCAGCCCTGAGCTCAGAGCCATGGGAGCTCAGAGGGAATAACCGAACCCAGACAACTGAACCCAGATAATTGAACCCAGATAACCAAACCCAGATAACCAAACCCAGGCGGGGGCCGAGCGGAGCAGCGCTGGGTTCACTTGTGCTGCGCCTTCTGTGCAGCCATCAGAGCACAGACCCCCCGGACATCTCTGTTACCCCAAAGCCTCCATCCACCGCTGAGGCCAAAGCTCAGAGCCCGGCGTGCCCTCCTGCTCCCCGTGGTGCTGCGGGCTGTCACCAGCCTGCCGCAGGGGACACCATCCCCACTGCACCCCTGTGTTGGTGCAGGTGCACCTAGAGCCAGCGTGGCCCTTGGGAAGGGTGGTCCATCACCACCCCTAAGAGCACGGGGCAGCCCTGACCTCTTCCTCATACAGAGCAGTGCCCCGAGGAGACGCCCACAGCTCCAGCTCCGTGGCACCACAGCCCTGGGCATCGCCTGCAGCTCTTCAGCCTCAGGGCCACGAGAGTAACACCCAGGTGTGGAAATAAGGACCCCAAACACAGCGACAAAGCCACAAGCAGTGAGCCCACCTCCATCCCAAACCCCATCCCAACGGGCTTTTGCCCCTTCCCAGCTTTTGGCAGCAGGGAGCTGAACGCCCCACAGCCCGCTCTCCCACTCCTTACCTGGCAGAGCAGGGCAGGGCAGTTCGTGGACTCTGGGCAGTCGACACGAACAGCCAAGCCCGGGCAGAGCGCAGTGAGCGCTGAGAGTTGCTGGCTGCCCCGCCGAGGCAGCTCCACTTCCCTTTTCCTCTCTGAGAAATGCAACCACTTCCTTACGTGGGCGTTGGGGGAGCGCAGAGCAGCTCGGCAGCCGCCCTGCCCTCGCGTGCTGCAGGCAGCAGGCCTCCCAGCACCGGGAAGCACCAGCAAAGCGGGGCCCATCCGTGGGGCAGCGCCGCCTCCGTGGCCATGGGACCCCGCTGTGCCCAGAGCTGAGCAGGGACGCCTGCTGCTTTCGCATCCCGCCGAGCCCACGCTCACCCCATGCGTCCCTCCTTCTTCCTCCTGCTTCGCAGCCATCTGGTTTGCATCCCTCTCCCAGCAGAAGCGCAGCTCCTGATGGCAAGCGCCGGGAGGGCTTCGGTTTCAAGGCAGCTAGCAGGGTGATGTCTGCACAGAAGGACGCGTCACCCCTCGTGCTGATCACAGCCGTGCCCATGGAGAATAAGGTCCTGTGGGTTTCCCCGCTGCAGGAGGGCTGGAGCTGCCCCTGTGGGTATCCGTACTCTGCCTGCTGGAAGCACTGAGCACCCACTGCGTGGGTTTCTGCAGGGCTCAGCTGCCCATGGAGGAGGAACCCAGTGCCAGGGTGATGGACCAACCCAGCTCATGGCCTGGATCAATTCCCTGGCTGCTTTCCCTTCATTTCCTTACAGGGAAAGTTCCTCCCGCACCCACTGCTGCTCTGAGAGCTCGGGGGCTCTGAGAAAGGCTGGAGATGAACCTCAGTGCACCGACATGGGAGGCATCAGCTGTCAGTGCTGGAGGTGCACGGCTCCCCCCACCTGCACACGGTGCAGATTTGAGCTCCGTTTTTCTGAGCGGTGGTTGTTTATATTCCCCTCGCTCTGTCCTTCTTTGACATCAGTATCTCCAGCCTGGTTTTGATCTGATTGCTGGTGCACACGTTTCTCTCTCAGGAACCAGGGCAGTTGCACCCCATGCCAGTGTCACTGCACGGAGCAAACGCTCCTTTCGCTTTCTCAGGCTCTTTCATGCAGAACAAGGCGACATTTAGAGGTCCATTTTCTCCACTCTCTCAGTAGATGCGTTTTTCCTCCCTCCTTTTATGTTGTTTGTGCCACGTATTTCAGAATGTAGATATTTCTTTTTAAACACCACACTTTCAAAAGCAACTTCAGAAGAAATGTGTCTGCAGAGACGAACAAAGCCAAAGCCAGGCTCCTCTGTTAATCCTCCACGGCTGGCAGCATCACTTTGATCCACAAGACATTTAACTCCATTCTAGCTGATAAACCCAGTGCCACCCAAGTCACTGCACACAGCAATCACCGGGCTGCGAGCTGAGTAAGCAGTTAGTCTACCTTTATAAGGGAGAGGAAATTGCAAAGCTATGCTTGACTGCCAGGGGAAAAGGTGGAAGACAAAAGAAAAGCAAAAGGAACTGACAAAAAGTGCTCTGCGTGCAACAAACATTGCACCTGAAAATGATGCACCCCCATAAGGCACAAAGTTTGCTTTCGGAACAGTTGCCAGCTCTGCATTCTGCCCTTCCTTCTCAGTCGCTCAGAGCTGAGCCGTGAGCAGGGGATGATGCAGCACTCCTGTTCCAGAGGAAGTGGTGACATTTACTCACTGGGTTGTTGGTTTTTTTTAACGCACTTCTGCATTTTCGACAGAAATGACAAGGTCTCAGACCTTATAAAGCAATGCCTCGAGCCAGAAAATCCCCCTCCCGAGCACAGCCTGCACCAAGCTCCAGGCAGTGGTACAGTGAGCCTTAATTAGAGCGTATGAATAAAGGGAGTTATGTGCAAAGGCCTCAGCACACTGCCCAGGCTCGGAACTGCACTTCAGATGGCTCACCTGGAGACAGAGGATCAGTGCAGCACAGTGTTTGCTGTTACTCCTGTTAAATGTGCTTTGTTACTCCACTGGTCACCACACAGAATTCCATGGGCTGAGCACTCAGCTCCCACACGACATGCAGACCTGTGTAATGTCACAGGCTCACCAAGTGATTTGCTTTTCATTTGCTGTCCCCAAGATCTGGATTTTTGCCTTCCTGTCCACACGTAACCTTCCACGCTGCACCCTGTGCTGTGAAAAGGCTTTGTACAAATCCCAAAAGGCAACCACAGATAATTCTGGTCATCTAAAACTATGACCCACTACAATGGAAAAGGCATTTGGGTTAATTTGCTGTCACTACCATTCGGAATGCCAGGCAGACAGAACTCAGAGTCAGCAGGACAGAACTATTCCTCCTCCAACATCACCACCTCAAAGGATCAGCCCTCGAACGAAGCCCAGCTCAGTCTTCACATCCAGACCATCACAGCTCCAGGTCTTCATCTGCCAACTTCAAGCAGCACAGTTAAGATGTTCCTGTTCTGAGGCCATAAAACACCAGGTCGGGATTTCTATGCTCTCTGAGATCATTCTTACAAAATCCCCTCTTTAATCACTCTTAATGGGCACCAAAACACAAAGGATCTGTTTTTCTTTTTTTTTTATTATCATTATTATTTCTAGCAGACAATTTACATAAAATTCCCCTTTTAAGTTAGTGATTCATAACTTCCTGCAATAAACTACTTAAGGAGCAGCTTTGGTAAAGAATGGAATGAAACAACCAACCAAAAAATAAAAAAAAAAAAAAAAAAAAAAAGAACAATCACAGCTGATTTTGAAACCAACACAATTCACCAAATTTAGATTCAAAAGAAAATCTGCCAAGCTGTTCTTTCTCAGTGTTTCCAAGCATTCCACCTTTCTCCTCCCTCCTCAGGTTTGTGCAGACGTGGGAGCTGCATTCTGTCAGCAGTTTGTCCTGCTAGATGCTGGCAATCCATCTTTACATGATTCGTAGACCTTGAATGGAGGACTCCAAGGTCTTGGAAGAGAGAAAACCGTAATGACAATGTGCTGAGTAAGCAGTGTTAAGCAACTCCTTGTAAAGGCTGATGTTAAGGAGGAAGGAGCCATACACAAGGCTTGAGATGACTCTGATTCAGGAGCCAGGCAGCACTAAAAGCATTCATTTCCAACTCTCACACGTGGACCAACAGCTCCACCCCCTCCCTGCTGAAGCAGCATTAAAATGTTTCACACATGACCTCAGTTTCTCCTTTGGCCTCTACCCCCATCAAAGCATTCTGGCATGATACAATGTAAATAACAACTGTCCTAAAAGCCAGTGTTGGAGGTTTTCAATACAGTGCTTACTGTATTTTTTAATTGTTTGAGGTAACTATGTACTACCCTGATGAGTTAATTAAGAGATGGCAGGAGCATGTTCTGCAGAAAGACAGTGAGCAGAGTCCAAAGGGATGGGAACAAGGAGAGACACTGAGCCTCACCATATTAAAAGCTGTTCTACAGCCCCACTGTGGCTAAGCACAGGCTGGAGAAGCAAAGAACACGTGGGATGACTGCAGGTACAGCAAGCAATTCATTAAAAAAATAAGTCTGGATCAGTACCATCTACTAAGCAAAACACCTCTGCATTTAAGCTGGGTCCTGGCTCAGCCTTGCTCATGGAGTTCACTAATGCTCCTGGTATCCCAGCCTGGATTTCCTATTTCCTGCTAGCAAAACTCAAACTAGGGCTGCGCCCCAGAAACTGATGCTAGAGATTGAAAAAGGAATCACTGCAAGCAGTTCCCACCAACGCAGCAGTAGGAGCATACCTTGAAGTCCCAGATGGTCATCGCTCCATCGATGCCCGTGGTGCAGAACTTCCGACAGTCCCGTTTGTCCACCTCATAAATGGACACCTGGCTGCAAGCAGAGAGCGAGAGCCGTAAGGCAGACACCCATCCCAGAGAGCCAGAAAGCTGGGGCTGAAATCAACTGCTACTCTTCCAAAGGGAGACGTCAGTATAGCAGAGCTTATGCTACATTTTTGGCACAGTGCTTCAGGAAAATAAGCAGAGAGAGGACGCTGAAAGCCCTTATCAGTCAGTGGCTGAAGACTAAACATTTTCCTCGGATAAAGACAGTTTGCTTCAGGAATGCAGTATCTTCTAGGCTCACACACTTTTAAAATATAAGAGTATTTTACTCAATTAGCTTGAGTCAATCCTTTTTGATGAATAAACTTATAGAGAAATAACATCAGAAGTAAGAAGCTGAGACGTGAATTCCCGTTCCAGGTGAATTCTCCTAACTGTGCTTTGCAGTACTACCAACCTCTTGTGAATTCTTCACATATTTGATAAGATAAACTGCATCCAAGTTGCAGAACACATTAAACACGAGCTAACAGGAATAGCATGCATGCAGTGTTAATAATTAACTTTACCAGCTTTCACAATTCCCAGAAACACACAGGTGTTACTGAAAGGCTGGAATGGATACGGGATACCAGCTACACCCATCCGGCGTGGCAAATCCGAGCCCTCAAGGTTTGTGGTTCATCCTGTGAAACCAAAGCAATGAGGAGCCCTGCTCGCCCTCACCTCGACAGCCAAGACACTCACGTTATACTGTTCTGGTGCAGAGTCTCCAGGGTGGTGTTACGATCTTCTGTGGTGGCTCTTTTATCCATATTTCGGAAGCGCTCCATGGCAGAGATGTTGCGCTGGATGCTCTGTTTTGGAATGTCCAGTTTCGAAACGAAGGTCAGCAAGCCACGCTCATCACAGTTAAAAAGCATGGGGCAGCAATCATGGCCCTGCAACCACACACCAGGAGAGCACGTAAAGACCCAGAGTTTCTCTTGTTCTGCTGTTGTTAATTGCAGAAACGTAACGCTCGACACCATGGAGATCTTGCTTATCGCTAACTTGTCAACTCATGGTGCTTTTCTCACTCTCCAAAACACTACAACACTCTACAAGGAGAAAATAAAGACACTTACAGCTGCCACCACGCTGTTCTCAGAGACAAATGACACGCTCAGGAGTGGAAGGAATTCTGTTTTCAGCTGCGAAACCCTGAACACAAGAGTATTTGTTAAGGACTTCAGTGAAACCTCTCATCTTTGGTTCCAGCAAAAACTAAGAGACAATTCCCAGACAAGCATTACTGGAATAGCATTCAGTGGAGCTCAGCTGTCCCAAGGTGACACCAGAAGGCTGAAATCTGTAATAATTCCCCTCCCCTTCCAAAAAAAAGGTTCAAATTCAAGAGACTATTAATTGGATCCACAGTATAAAGCCACTCAATGTTTCAGTCCTCAGCATCAGCTCTTTAGAAGGAAAAAGTCTGGGTGTTAAATTAGGTCAGTTTTTGTGATTTTTGTAATAAATGAGAAAGGAATTGTAGAGCCATCTATATTTAGTGATATCCTTAGCCAGTTACTTACACAGCTAAGGCCATCAGAATCAAAACTCAAAGCTGAGCACAGCAGTACCTGGATGATCCACCCGTGCCAGCAAAATGCACACACAGTCTCTTCCTCAGTTAGAAAACCATGGAGACTGAGAAGTTCTTAAGATCAAGGAGGAGCTGTTAATTAAATACTTTGATGGACTGGAAGCAAGTGATTGTACCCACACTGAAGATGTCCTAAAAGCAACGTGAATTATACATAATGTAGAATTGTAGGAGTCTACCTTATTTATGTAGGCCTCAAAGAGGCTGCTATGACATGCAGTAAAGTAGAAACAGCAGTCCCAGCTCTTGCTACTGCAAGCACAACACTGCACACACTGCTTCCTTCTAATGTCCAACACAGAACAGTTAACAGTAAGAGCAGACTTACATCATATTTTTTGAAGCATCAGCAACTGACACAGTGCTGTCATGGCTGACCCAGGCTAGGCGGTTACCACTGGCAGAAAAGCTGACACTGTGCACCCATCCGCCACTGCCAGCACCCCCAAATTCTGACATCAGCTGCCCAAAAGGCATTTTGGAGCCCCACGGTGTACTGGCAGGCTTCTCATCCACTTCCTTGATGTAAGCAGAAAACACCCTGCAAATACAAGATTTCTACATGAACAAAGACATTAAAAAAGAAACAGCTGGCAGCTGCACGCACATTTCACATGGGAAACAACTGGATGCTTTCTAACTCTCCCAAAATAAAGTAGTACAGTGTCTTTTAACAGTAATCCACACAGGCTGGGAAGTTTCAGTACACAGAAGAAAGCAACAGCAGCAGGGTGTAACGCAGGTTGCTTTCTCACAAATGCTTCTCTCTATTCTAATCCACTTGTTTCCAGAAGATGGCACAAAAACACACAACGTCCTTACAATTTTGCTGTGCTGATTTCCCTTTCATCCCTCTGCAGTGCTATTAGCTCTCAGAGTTGATTTCTCCAGTTAGAGAAAAACCCAGAGCTACCACACATAATAATTATGTTCTCACACAGACCAATAGAAAACCACCCACTTCTTAAGAACGTTCACTGTTTAGCAGGATTTCAAAGAAAGAAAATGGATGTTCAGCTCCCAGCACAGGGGCTCTGAACCACCTCAGTCTGGCTCCTTATGGAAGGAATGCCTTGAAAGCACAAAATACCACAGTGTTCTTATGTTGGCTGGTTGGTTTTTTTGTTGGTTTTGTTTTTTTTCCCAGCACTACAATTTTCAAGATATGTTTAAATAGGAAGCCCTCCTCCTTTCATCAGATTCCTTCTGCATGATTCAGACCTGCCACAGCATGGTGCTCCCAACTGTTGCCATGGAAGCTGCCAGCACGTCACACACACAGGATTGGAGTCCATTGAACAGGAGAAGCAAGTGAGTGGTGCCATACTACAACCAGAGATGTTCCAGGAAGAAGGAAAAGCAGCAATCAAACATTCATGGCTGCAGCCAAACTAAATGAAATTGTTTTACAGTGAATTGAAGGAAAAGTTGCTTCCCATACCACCACCATCCAAAGTTCTACTTTTAATCTTGTCAGTGTGGAATGTGGACTTCAAAAGGTGTCTGTGTTCAGTTCATTCAAATAAAGCTGTTCGTTTGGAATGAGAAGGGTTTAACTGCAGCTATTTTAGGTACAGATTTTCAGAGAATTAAGTAAGAATTTATGCTCAGCTCTATCAGTTTAAATATAATTTAACGATAATCCTTCCAGAAACTTAATATTATAGAGCCACCAGAAAGGATGGCTCTCCTAATGTATGGAAATAGGACATGATGTTTAAAGCAGCAGCCTTTGACACGAGGCAGAAAAAAATCATTCCTAAGTAGTAAGAGACCTTGAACAGAACTGTTGGCAAAAAAAAATCTTTCCACTTATTGAAGTCTCCCTCTCAGAACCACCTCAGCTTGAAGGCCCCAGCCTTCAAAGAACACTGGGAAATGACTTTCATTCCCATAGCAACATTGTTCCAGCAAGATTATACAATTATCACCAATGCTATTCACTCTCTATATAATATACAAGTACGTATTCCTAAAGACAAATGTAAGAGGAGCTCATCTAGGGCCAGCCTCCAAAAAACTGCTGAATATCAACCTGGAGTCTCTTCTGCCCTCCATTTTTTTCCAAACTCAGCTGCTTCCTAGCTGGCAGTGTCTCCAGCAGATCCATTTCCTAGTCTTCTCCAGAACCACCTATCAGAACAGATGCATACTTCAGCCCACCTATGTTTCTTATCTTTAACTGCAGTGTAATTGCATGTTCCCTGGAAGTGGAATTCTGGAGATCTTTAGTCATCATCGAGCAAAGGCTATACTCTTCCTGAGCAAAGTCCAGAGACAAAAGAGCTGAAGTCCATATTACAGGCCACACGCAGATCAGCTGAGATAGCATCACAGTCCCAAGATGCTTTATGAACACATATGAAAAAATTTCCACATGTGAACAGCAGCTGCTTCTAGAAGATGAATGAGTCCTTTACGCCACACTATTTTGGGAACGGAAGCGAACGCTCACAGTTCATGTAATTAAAACTGGAGATAAGGCAGGAAAGGGAGACAACTTTCCTCCTCTTGCCCAGCTGCCATTGAACATCTCTGCTTACATAGAAAGGTAACAAAGGATTGACTTCAGATGCACGTCTTTCATTCCGAAACCAGGAACGCCACGGTCGGCCCCTCCCCCCTCTCCCACTCCTTAGTTATTCTCAGTATACATTTTGAAGCTGCAAAATTGCACGATTACATAAAGAAATTAAGAAAATAAGCTTTCTTATTATTGAAGGACGAGTGATTAAGTAAAATATGAACTGAAGTCAATCACTGCATGCAGCTCCCATGCAAGCTTCAGTGCAGTGACTCCAGTTAAATCAGCACAAAGCAACCTGCAGAACCCATCCCTCACGGTGTGCCTTCACAACCCGGCCATCTCAAACGTCCACCTGCTCTGCAAAAATGGTGCTTTGCTGCCCTGAGTTTCAGGTGCATCAATTCCTCATGAGGCCAGGCGAGCACAGCCAGGTGAACGGCGGCTCGGAGAAGAGAAAGGTGAGACAGCTCCTCTGCAAGCTGCAGCACTAGGATACTGCTTCTGAAACTCTAATGAGCAGTGGTACGTTCCTACCAGATAGCATCTGTAAATCTAATTTCAGACTAAAAGCCCAGTACTCATTACACCTATAACAGCAGCACTTCCATGCTCTGCTAGAAACTCACCAGCTCATTAAACTCAGTTGAATCCCCCAGGAGATAAATGTTAGTAGCCCTAGGCATTCATGCAGCAGCTCCAAAGTCAATGTCTCTTAAGCTGGGCATTTTATTTTGGTAACAACATCGTTATGTGATGAGCTGCCTTCTATTCCGATAGCAATCGCACAGGCATCATGCTTCTGCTTCTCACTTGAACCAGTGAGCCAAACTCACTCAGAGATGCTTTATTTTCTCCCACCTGCACTTGAAGTCACAGGATCCAGCAGCCAGCAGAACATTGTTGGGGTGCCAGTCCAGGCTGAGGACAGTAGAACGAATGGGCTTTTTAATGTGCTTGCTCACCCACCTACATTAAAAAAGATGAGATTTTTATGTAAATATTTTACCCACTCCTCAAAACCCAAGAAATACACCTCAAAAGCATCACCTCTTACCAATGACTGAACACAAGCTTTGCTAGAAAACTCACATTATGCCCAAGCCCTGCATATTTTATGCCTTTGGTTGTGCCCATTTCCTTGCATATTTTTACTGTCTATGAACCTCATGCTGTTATCTTAATCAAAGTTTTAAATACTACAAAGTCACATTAAATATGCAACTCTTCCTCTGAATCTAATTCATCTTCTAATTTATATCAGACTGATATAAATTTATAATTCTTCTGTGTACTGATATAAATATAATATACATCAGACTGAATTCCTTGACATGAATTTTGCACAGTAATTGCTTGGTTCTTTCCTCCTTGTGAACAAGAACTCAGTTTTGGCCACGGCGTAGAGCTGAGCAGCATTATTTTGTTACATCACTGAGTACACTTCCTCTCCTGCTTCTTCCAACTTTTCTAGAGTACAACAGCTACAAAAGCCAACACATAAACGGGTGAACTGCCAACAATAAGGCCAAAGTCTGGATCTCAGTTATCTGTAAAAGTGGTCCTACTGTTGAATGCATGAGCACTAACTTAAACGTGTCTCAGCAGATTGAATTTGTTTGAACTGTTTACAAAGTAGTGGGGAAATCTGTTATTCACTGCATGGCCTTTGGGATGATGGTGGTTTTTCTTTGAGTTTACTTCCATCAGCAGTTCTAAGAATCACATTAAATTGTCTTTGACACAGGAGAATTTTGATTCTTCTACAGACAAGTGAGGCAGAGAAAACATTAAGAACTGAATAAACTGGAAAGCAAAAAAGTCCCAAACAGTCTTTAAAGTGAACTTTGCAGATGGTCTCTGTGTTTAGCATCCTCACATGGACACTGTACACAGAATGGTGGGAACACACACCTGTGTTTTCACAAATGTTAACGCAACCCAAACTAATGGATACCTAACATACCTATCATCACCTACAGGGGATATGGGAAAATGCAGCTCCAATACAGATAGCTACAAATGTAGATCTCTTGAAGATCAGAAGCTCCAACTTTCCAAAGATAATATCAGTGGTAGAAATATTTATGATATTCCTGTCTGAGATCTATGAATTGTGTGAGAATAAATGACAGCATACAGAACAGGCAAATGACCACCTTGAACATCTGCTCTTGGACCAGCCTGGAGATACCTGACAGATTTGAATTTTTTATTGACAAGAAATGATCCAGTACAGAAGATGCAAGACCAAGTTCTTTATTCAGTCAGGAAGGAGCATGGGGCAGGAGGAAACAAGTGGCAAAGAGGTATCTGCTCTGCAGAAATTCTTGTGCTTTTAGAAGAGCAACTTCAGTTTATGGCAGACAACGATACCTATGCCAACACATATAAGCTGAAAACAGACTTAGTCAAAGGCCCTTAGGTGTGACACTACAGTAAAGAGGTAAAAGAAAGAACCTTTTCCCTGAAATGTAGAATTCCATGAAAGAACTGTTGAAGCCTATTCCTCTTTATTGCCAGAAGATCTTAGAATTAGTAAAATAGTGTAGTTATGCTAAGTGCAGAAATGCTAAGTCAGGGCCTGAAGCAGTGATTGAGCACCTGGTGGGAAGGCAGGGCCAACCCAGGGGAGCTCAGGTGTGTGCAATGCATCTGAGTGACTGGAAGGGTAGAGCCAGGATCCACCTCTTCACAGACCTCATTTAAGGGCTGGCAGTGAAGGCAAGGGGATCCTGCTGGAGATCTCTTCTTGCTGGAGGCCTTCTAAAGGTAAGCAAATTTTCTTCCTTTGTTTTAGTGGCTACTGCATTTGGGCTTGACTCCGTTTGCCGTGGCCAAAGACTTTGTCATCCTGCTGTGACTGCTGTACTTTCCATCACATTGTTACAAATAGTAACTTTGCTACTGCCACCAAACTCCAGGCTTTAAGCTTCCCCAGGCAGCCCTTAGAGTACAAACAAAAATCAAACAGCTCACCAGTCGTTTTCAGACTCAAAGTAGCACACAGATATAAGCCGAGCTCCGCTTCCTACAGCAAATTTATTCTCCAAGGGAGACCATTTCACAAAGGTGGCCGCACGGTTGATTCTCAGGATCACGAGTGTTGGTTTCCACACGCCATCCTTCTGACTCCACACGTAGGCGTTGCGGTCTGCGCCGCACGTCACAATGCGGTCGCTTTTGGGAGCCCAGTCAATACCTGCAATCCAAACTTCGTGTTAACAATATTGCCTGTTTGCTTTATAGTAATTCAACACAGTCTCGCAGCCTTCTTTTCCCCAGAGACAGTTGTTAGTCTTATGTTGGCATTCCCCTTGTTCTCCAGGCGCCGTTTTAAACTGTTATGGCTATCAGTTCTTCCATCCAGCCTTCACCAAAACTGCAGATCCCAAACTTTGAGGTTCTGAACAGAGAATCTGCTCACTGAGCAAGCTAGCTAACAGCTCACCAACAGGTGGAGCTCTGCAGGCTGGCTGAAATGCAGCCATAAATCACTGACTTCTGCACAAGGCTCATTATGGACAGCAGAAACCCAGCAATACTGAAGCACAAACATCTAACATCTGTTTGATCTAAATGTTCAGCTAACAAGATGTTGAGTTTTTGTCACTTAGCAGGGATTGATCCTTATGTACCATTACAAACCTTTGGGTTATTGCATGCTTATTTATTAAGCTGTGCCATGAGAAAGTCTATCAAGCAAAAGCAGAATTCAAAAAAATCACAGAATGTAACAAATCAAAACTTTGATAAGCTTGCCATTGCTTCTTTCCCTTTCCTATGCAAAGGTTGTTCTCAACTGGAAACTCTCCTGGCAATGTTATTTTTCATCCCTTCTTTAGAATCCTTCTTTGAGATGCATAGTGCAATCCTTAACTCTCCCACAAAACTGTACTTCAATTATTTTCCCTGTGTTCTGTATTGAAAACATCCCCTAAGTGCACAAACTGAAAAAAAGGATTAAGGGTATCTGCACTAATTTGTATCACTTTGTTCATATACTGCTTCAAAATAGGGTTATGCTTAAGAAGCTCAGTTCTGAAGTGGTTGGTAATCTGAAACCAGAGTTACAAGTCAATCTTGCACTGCTTTTGAAAGGCAGATCACTGTGCCCTTCTTTACTGTCTCTGTCATTCCCACATCTCCCTTGCATTAGCACCAGCATTCTGATTCTGAACTTGCCTCAGATCTTTATTCACTCCTCTTGCGAAGTTTTCTGCTAATCTTCAAGACACCAGAAGGCAACACTAAGAACCTCAGCCCTTATGATGAGAATTTAGAGTGGCAGTGGCCTCCTGTCAGCAACAAGTGGTTTGATAAGTCTATCTCCTGTGTGTAACCACAATTCATGTCCACTCTGTAAGACAACTGCAGCATTTAGTATTCCAAAGGTATCAGCTATGCTGGAAAGCAGCACAAGCTCTTTTGCCAAGTTATGAATATTTGGCTTCTCTCTAACATCAGTAGGTAAAAAGTAAAATGTAGAGAAAAGCCTCTGGTGGAATGGAACATCGCTTGTAAATTCAACCCAAATGATTCCTCACAAAAGAACAAGTACAGTTGTTCTCTGAATGTAAAAACCAGATCAACTGAATAAAGTTCCAGCAAAATGCTGTTAGGCAGACAGTTCTGCCATTAGAGAGCTGAGGACAGAATTTTGCTGTTCTGGGGCAAGCTCTTTGATTAATTATTTCCATTTCCTTAGAGGGTAAAGTTCCTCACTGAAGTACCACATGCACAAAAAAGACTAAACAGGACAATTTCATTTTTAAAACTAACACCTTTTGACTTGTGGAAGCTCTCACACTTTAGTTGTGGATCCACAGATGGGTCTGCAGTAAAAGTGCTCACTGTCTGCCCTAAGTTCAAGGCTGGTCACATCAAATGCAGTTGTACCTCAGAACTGTCCTTTCTCTGTGTATGGGAACTGTTGAGTCATGGCCTGAACCACTGACTGAGCACCTGGGGAAAGGACCTGGGTCAGCTCTGGGAGCACAGGTGAAGGCAATTCAGCTGTGTGACAGGAAAGGGTGGAGCCTGGCTGCACCTCTCTTAGATCTCATTTAAGGGCTGACTGCCACAGGGAAAGGATCTCTGTTGGGAGATCTCTCCCCTGTGGAGTTTTCCTTGTGAGCCCAGATCTTCAGAGACAGGTGAGCACCTTTTGTTTTCCTTTTCCACACTGTATTTGTGGTAGTGCATTTGTTGTTCCATTCCTGTATCACTCTTCCACTGCTTTGATCTTTTGGACTGTAGCATCTTGTAAGACCGAACTATGGCCACCAGTGAAGAAATGTTAAAATATCAGGAATTCAATCTCCTCCTGAGGGTGGCCAAAGTTAAGTTTCTGGTGTCTTGCTTTTTTATTGTACAGTCAAGTCAGTTCTTAAAGCTTTCCTCCTGCATCTGGCTTGAAAGAACTGCTCTTCCTGCTCACTGAGGATGCTACACAAACACTTCTCTGCATTAGCACTGAGAAAGGGAAGGGCTGTTTCCATCAGCATCTGTGGCAAAACACTTACCAACCTAAAGCCAGAGTACTGTAGGAAAGGGAAAGGAGAAATGTATCAACACAAACTTGGTGAAATGAATCCCTAAAAAAAGATTTACTGCTGTCAGAAGCCATGAACCAACAGTTCACTGCATGCAGGCCAGGAAAATGCTACAGAGTTCTCCATAAAGAGGGAATACCTACATATAAAGAGATCTATTTACTGCAGGTTTCCTGTTCAGATGCTCGGCTGAGGAAAGAAGGGTGCAGGGAAAATTGCTGCACAATGTCTGGCACAGCTTGCTCTTCACTTACCTGTAATGTGGCCATTGTGTTCCTTCAGCTCGTGAGCTTTTACCCACTGGCTCCCATTCTTCTTGTAAATGTGGACTTCATGATTATTAGGGCTAATGGCAATTTCTTGAAGAAGAAAAGAAACAGTCCCTTAGTACAGAAAGCTTCCTTAATACCCTTTTACTTGGAAGAACTTCCCAGTCTAAAGCTTGTACTCTTAACTGTCAGAGCATTACATAGGTTTTGTAAACCAAGGGCTACCATCCCTGCTGGGTAATATCAAAAAATGATGGCCATAACATGATTGTGAGTACACTGAACAGAAAGACAGCACAGCTGGAATGTAACAATCCAGCTGCAGTAGAAGACTATATAAAAAGAAAAGGCTGGGCTTGGGGCAGGGAAATAAAAGGTTAAAGAGTATGAGAAGGACATGTTCTGATGGGGTACATACCAAGAGGCAAAACTTTCTGGGACCCCACTAAGACTGGATTTGCTTAAATGTCCAAGTTTCAAAAAAGGCTCTCAAATCCAAACAGATTTAGGACTGCAGCATGCTTCTTGGATTCTAAGTGTAGTGCTGTGTATTTGACCACATCCTCCTTAAACGTGGTCCAGAACACTTCAGGGTGAACCAATTGACAGCACAGAGAAAAGAGCAGCTGAGAAAGTAAATGAAAACATCACTTACGAGTACGGTCTCTGTTCCATGCATGGCAGGTGATTGGCTCCAATAAGAACTGATGTAGAGACATTCCGAGTTAATTCCTATGTTGGAAAAGTTGGGGGAGAGGGGGGGGAAAAACTGAAAGGTGTGAAAATGACAACAAAACACTTCAAAGTTCAGTGGTTGTTAAAACAAATCAGTCCTCAACATCTACAAAGGCTGCTCCAGCTCAGCATGACAATTTATTCAGACAATGACAGATGCTCAGCAGGTTACGACCTTTCCCCCTGTGCCCCAACATCTTTGGTAGGTCAATGAATTTTGACTGTCCTGCTTGCTACAGCTAATTGCAATTGCTCTAAAAGGTTTATGCTCTTGCTTCTTACTGTATCCTCATATGAGGAGACACTGTTATGAAATCTATCACCTAACACTTTAACTGTGGAATTAGAATACTTAAACAAGAAACTTAGTGACAGCTCAGTGAATTGATTTGAAATTTTGGTGTGTATTGAGGCTCACTGCACTACAATGAAATCTTTTTTTTTCCATCTATCAGGAGGCTAAACTGATGTGCACAGATATGTAACTGTAATCTGCTGATGTATCATTTGATGAAGCCGTTTGTAAGTATCCTAGGGAAAAATCACTAACATCAGTAATGAACTAAGCACTAATTTCTTCAAGTTAATCCTAACACTTACCTGCTTTATGGCTTTCATGCTTGTGAGATTCAAACAGTGGAAGAACAAACTGAGTTCTTTGGGTTTGTGAATACTTTTTTTACAAGTTTTTTTACAAGGCTAGACACTGAGTTTTTCTTCTAACTTACTGCTGAACGTTTGCAGGTGATTGGAAGCTCTTTAAAATATCAGATCATACCTCTGTGTCCTGTGTTAATCAAGGACAGTATAAATGGATGGCAGGTAGCACTGTAACAACTCAAGGTCACCTGTAAGAGCTGAAATGTGCACAGCTCAGCACACACCACTGGGATTTCTTCATTTCTTCCTCCTTTCACATATTCCACATGTTTTGTAGCAATTTATCCTCGGCTGATAGCAGTGTCTGCCTGCCCCTCCACGTACATCTAACAAGCACCATCTCTGTGATGTCACTCCAAGACATCCACACCCATTGCAGCCTGAAATTACAACATAGCCAAGTATGGCCATGTTAGCAGAGGGTGGAGACTTCAGGACAAGGTAGGAATTTGGAAGCAAACAGGAAATGAATGGCGGTCCCACAGAAACTCAGGAGTGAATGAGAGCTGAGTAACCCCTTTCAGAGCTGAGCAACTGTAGCAGCCCACTAGTTTAAGAAGTATCTCTCCTCAGGACTCTGTGCATGATTCAGTACTTCACCAATGCAAATAATTGGACAGATTTTTTTTCTTTAAAAAATCAAGCCCTGTTGTTATAAAGAGACACGATTTGCAGTTTCATTAAATGTACTTAAAATAGGAACTCTGGCTAAATGAGCTTTAAGTCCAGTTCATAATCTTAACTGCCATAATTTTCTTAGTTCTTCTACTAATCTTATCCTAAAGATCAAATAAAGCCACTACATGCATGCAGCCCTAAGAAAAACAATTACTTATTTTTACTGATGTGAGAACATTGACACAATCCAAGCTACCTTTGACCTTGGACAGCTATGGTTTGAGATTCCATGCGTTTAACATAAACAAAACACGACTGCAAATTGCTTTTTCCACAGTCTTGCTTTAGTGCATGCCAACAGTTCAGTAGCAGCGCATTTCCATATACAGGAAAAGC
Organism: Tetrao urogallus; assembly: GCF_951394365.1. Taxonomy (NCBI): domain Eukaryota; kingdom Metazoa; phylum Chordata; class Aves; order Galliformes; family Phasianidae; genus Tetrao; species Tetrao urogallus. The sequence goes on from NC_136828.1 coordinate 10,688,461, forward strand.
TGAAGAGCTCTACTACCAACAGGGAACGCTCAGCCTTTTTGACTCTTTCCAAATAAAATGTGAAACTATCCAATCTCTGCTGCCCAAGGAACGCAGCTATTTCCCAACACTTTCTAACACAGTCCTCATGCTCTCTCCACAGGTTGGCACTCTGCAAAGCACTGCTGTCCCATCCTAACAACTCCTAGTTCAGAGATTTTTGCTCACTAACCTACAGGCTGTTCCCAAAGCTTGCATCTGCACAAGGGACGTGATGCGTTCTCATCTGCTGAGCTTCTCAAGTGCCACAACTGGCAGCAAGCAGCTGGCTTGGGTTTGGTAATGCTCATTAAGAAACAAGTGATGACAATCTCAAAAAGCACAAACATTTCTCATCTGATCATTGCAATGTTATTTCCTTTGGGGAGATAAATATTGTTTGTAAGATCTTATTAAGATTTATTCCTTCTCAGAGACCAGCTGAATGACTTGATACAACCACTGCATCGTAACCTGTCAGTGTTCTCCTGTCTGCCAACCTCAGCACTTCACATAGGAAAGGCACTGTTGTGATAACTGTTACAGAATCACAGAATGGCCAGGGTTGGAAGGGACCTCAAGGCTCACGAACCTCCAACCCCCTGCCACATGCAGGGCCACCAACCTCCACAATTAGGACCCAGGGGCCCATCCAACCTGGCCTTGAACACATTCAGGGATGGGGCATCCACAGTCTCTCTGGGCATCTGCTCCAGCACCTCACCACTCTCTTTGTAAAGAATTTCCCCCTGACATCCAACCTAAATCTGCCTTCCTCAACTTCAAACCATTTCCCCTTGTCCTGCAGTTATCAACACTTTCAAAGAGTTGATTCCCCTCCTGTTTGTAGGCTCCCTTTAGGTACTGAAAGGCTGCAATGAGGTCACCCCGCAGCCTTCTTTTCTCCAGGCTGAACAAGCACAGCTCCCTCAGCCTGTCCTCATAGGGGAGGTCTCCAGCCTTCTGATCATCTTCGTGGCTCTTCCCTGAACCCTCTCTTGGCTCTTTATTTTTCTTTCAAATGCAAACTAACTGTCCTCGAGCTTCGAAATACAACTTAAGGGCTGGGTGAAAAAAGGACTCCAGCACGCTCAGCCCGAGCTTTCAGAGCACATCTACGGCAAACACCCCTGAGCTGCTGTCACCTCTCGAGAAGCACGAGGCCACCCAGGATGAACAGCGAGGAGATGCGTCCGAATCAGAGACAGCGAGTGAGGGCGAGAGCCGCCGTTAATCTCTGCCTATCTCCACACCCCGTGGAGCAGCCGGCTGAGCGCCGCCTCCCATCGCTGTCATCCCCTCCGGACCCCCAGCGCTCCGTTCCGTCGGGGCGGCGGCAGCTCGGCACGAAGCGGGCGGTGCCGGCCGGCCCGCACAGGTGAGCGCTGCCTGAAGGACGGAGCCGCCCCGCCCGCTGAGCCGAGCGTAGGGCCGGGCGAGGGGCCCGCAGGCCGCGGTCGAGAGCCGGGAAGCCGCCATCCCTTCAGCACCTGGGCCTGCGGGCGGGCGGACGGCCGCTCCTCGGGGCCGGGACTCACCTGAGGCGGCGGGGGCGGAGCGGGGCTCGCGGACTCTGGGCAGTCGACGCGACTCCGCTCCGGGCGGCGGCGGCGGCGGCGGCGGCGGAGGGGAGGGGTGGGGGGGGCGGCCCGGCACTGACAAGGGAGCCAGGAAACGCGCACTGCGCCTGCGCGCCGCCCGCCGGCCAGCCTCCCGCCGCGGGTTGCGCATGCGCCGTGCTGCGGGGGCGGGAGGACGCTCTGCGCCTGCGCGGAAGGAGGGAGGGCGGGATGGAGGAATGTAGGGTGCGCGCGCGCCGTGCTCGCGCTTCACACAAAGGAGGCGGTTGGGCGGGAGGCGCGTGCGCAGTGAGGGGTTGGCGCAGTCACGTGGTGCTGGGGTGTTGGGCGTGGGAGAGCGTTGTGTGTGCGGGGCTTCGACGGTGTGCGAGGGGAAGCGATGGAAGCCGCTGTGCCTCGGGGGCAGCTGTGGAGGAGCTGCTGCTGAGCGTGCTGAGCCACGCTGGCCTTGGGAGGTGTTCAGCTGGGGGCTGTAAGGCAGGAGCTGCCGTCTGTTGGCTGAGTGAAGGGCCTTCCTGAGCTGCACCGGGCGCTGCCCCTTCCCTCCTGCTGCATGGGGAGCCTTGCCCTGCTCCTCATCCCTGTGAGGACCTCTGGGGGTCTTGTGCTTTGACTCCTGTAACACTCAGGTTATAAACCTTACTGGCCACGAGGATTTGTGAGCTGAAGCATGCCAAGTCAGGCACGTGGGGAGGTGAGCTCTGAGATACGGTTCTGCTGCTCCTCGTTGTGAGTTTAATTTCTGGTCTGAAAAAAATCTGTCTGTAAGCAACTGCAGGGGAACAAGGTGAGCAGTGTCCAGGATGGCTTTGTTGTGAATGAATGGAGCCAGTCTCATCTCCATCTCTGGCGGTGTAACAGCTTGCAGATAAGGATAAGGCAACGTGTGTCATATGCCTTGATTTTTAGTGGAACTTCTGATGTTGGCTTGCAGGATTTTCTAATAATAAACTGAAAAACCAGTCTACGTGGTACTGCTTTAGCAGGGTTGCAGATCTAGTTGTGGAAAAATGTACTTGGTATCAGCACTTGTCTGGGGAACTACCTTCAGTCCATTACTCATCCACAACGAAACAGGCCTTGTAATTACTGTGTTTGAAGATGAGGTCAAGTTTGAGCTTGTATGAATGCACTGCCAGAGAACTAGAATGCAAAACGGGGAGCTCTATGGATAAAGGTAACAGGTGTAGTACTGTATACTTGAAAATACTATGTATACTAATTGTGGAGTTGATTGTATTGATCTTAGGAAAAGCAGCTGTCTGTGCTGCAGGAAAGGATGGAGGGGCTGCTGTGGGCTGTAAGCTGAATGAGTATCAACGGCTTGCTGTTGGAGAGGTGAATGCCATGAAGGTCTCTGTGAGTAAGAAAACTGCTAATAAGGCACAGGCATCCTGCTATGCTGAGCTGTGCTACAACAGTGTGTCCAGTACTGGGCTCCATGTGAGAGAAATTTGTGTGATTTAGAGAAAGGTAGAAGTAATGATCAGTCTTTGAACACATGACTTTTACAGAGCCAGAGAGAACAGAAAGCCGCAGACGTGGTTAGTCTTCAAATAGATGAAAGGATGCTGCCATGAAGAAAGGGACAGTTTGTTCTCTCGTGTCCACTGGGGGTAGGGTGAGGAGCCATAAGCTAAAATAACAGCAAGGCAGATCTAGGTTACAGTGAAAAAATGTTCCGTGATTCTTCTGAATCAGTCGAGCAGCGTTAGACTGACTGGGCAAGGTATGGGCTGTTCTTAGAGGTTTTAAGAATAGATCAGACAAATATTTCTCACGGTGGGTGAAGTACAGTATAAGAGCTTGCATTCAGGAAGGAGACTTTGCTTAATGGGCTCCTAACCCGGTGTTCTGTAGCCCTGAGATATGTAATCATTGCAGCCCTTGTTGGCTTAACGATAAAACTAGTTCAGCTGCAGAGATTAAAGATGCTCAACTGGGCCAAGTGACATTACGTAACGGGAATGAAATGGCGTTTAAGCATGGCTTTATGTTTTCAAAATGATTTTCACCAGATGGGGTGAAAGTATCTAAATGAGGAGCTCTGCAGAGCTTTTAAGCATTAAAGGCTAAGGCCTCATCTTCAGCATAGCTTTCCAGAGAGTGTTCCACCTTTGTTCCTGTGGTATTGCTGATGCAATTAAACTCTGGTAATCCAGAAAGGATGCCAGTGTTTTTGAGATTTAAGGCCTTGCAAGCCAAATCAAAATGATTTTAATAAAAGTAGTTTAGGTCAATACGACCTTAAGATATATCTGGGGGGGGGGGGGGGAAGAAGAGCTGGGACATTGTTTTCATTCTTTTTTTTTAACAGCAAGGGCACACAGTTGGTAACAGCTGCTCAAAAAGTGGGTTGCGATATATACAAACAGGTATTTGCAGATCATAGTGCTTAGTTTGAGAAGCCTTTTAGAAGTGTGTTATTCACCCCAGTATCTGAAAGCAGCAATTTCTGGCACTGAATGTTATATCACATCTGATGCTTAACAGGGGGATGAGAAAAGCCATTTTTTCCTAATTGAATTCTCTGCCTTTCTAGACCTGCCATTTAGATCACAGTTTATCAAGATTGATTTTCATCAGGAATACTCGTGAATTATGAGGAGTGCTTTCCTTAAGGTCAAATGGAGTCACTGATTGAAATAACTGCAAATTCGGGAATTTTAAGCTTGAAAAGTCAATGTATCTAATTGTCATATTTTGTTTTTGTTGTGTTGTTTTTTGGGGGGGGGGGTTGTTTGTTTCTTTTTTGCAACTTAATACAATGTTATGCGTGACAACTGTTAGAACTTCACATAATTTGTGCAATGTTGTAATACAAAATAAGAAGGAAGGCAGACTGCTTGCATGTTGATCAGACTCACTGAGTGGTCTTCTTGCATACTGGCTTTCCAGATGATGATAAGCTCGATGCTGACTGCTTTCTGCTCCTTGTGTTGGGAGCCTCCATGCTCAAGCTGGTAAGTCTGGGGGCTGGGGCTCCAAGTGTCCACCTTTAGAGCTAAGTGTCCAGTGTGCAATGCTCAGCTGTGCCTGCCCTGCTGTTAGCCTGCCTTCCAGAGATTCTATGCTTGAATGCATTTGTTGCAGTTGTCCAAGCAGGGCTTGGTGAATAACAGCAAGGTGATGGTGTTTGGATGGTGGTAGTGTTGCAGAAAATCAGCTCCACTAGAAAAGAAATAGTGGCAGTATTTATAGTGGCTTTTTCTTTTTAGGTTGACAGTGAAATTGTACACAGGTGTTTTAAACACTGTCTCATTCGAGACATTCACTAGGAGCCAGTCCTGCTGTTTCCTGAGCATGTCTTCCACAACCAGCAAAATCTCACGTCCTGCAGCCTGTGCTCTGCTGCCACAGGAGCTGTGCCCACCTCCCAAGGCTGTCATTTTGCTTCTTCTGTGCTTCTCCATCATCCTGTTGCAGCACCTCCTGATGTCAGGTTTGAGCACCATCCTGGTACACTGTTTTGCTGTCACACTGTGAACAATCTCAATATTTTTTTCTATACAATAACCTTTATTAAGACTTTGCTTTGCAACTATTATCAAGAGGAATTGTTTTCAAGAGATAGCCCAGATCCCACCTTCTATCTTAAAGTCCCAGACCTGTCAGTGCAGGTATTTCTCAAGTACTGATGGTGTCTTCTGTCACTCAAGGTGTACTTGAGAACCATACTTTCAGTTGCTGAGATCTCATACAGATAGTTCTTCCATCTGCATGTTGTTGCATGCTTTCTGTCCTCTAGTTTCTTTCCTGTGTAGCCATCTTCGTTATCTCAAGCCTGTTAGTGCAGTTTTACTATGTACCATGCCCCCCAGATTAGATAGGCTTTTCCTTAAGAGAGATTCTTCCTGTACAATTATGGTGCCCTTGAGAAGATGCCCTTATTGATCATCCCTTTTGGAAGCATTAGGGTGCTGCTTATTAGCCCTTTCTGTTTTACATTGGTGGAAACCCCCCTGTAGCAACCATTTGCCATTTCAGAACTTATCTCCGTGCACAAACAGGTTTGTGGAGTACCTATGTTGAGAACACACCTGTTTTCCTCATCTCTTTTCCACACCCTTTTCTGTTCTAGCAAGTTCATGGCAGATGGCTTCAAACACGAGCTTCAACTTCAGTAGCTGTTCCTGAGCCACTGACGTGGAGGAAGAGGAGTTTGGCACTTGGGTGTCTCTCCAGAAACGAGCCCTTTGCTGGCTGAGGATTCCTGGTGTGCAGTTAGAGCTGATTTGGCTGTTCCACCCCTTTCTTCTGTCATCTATTGTGTATACAGGTCTTCCTGTACTTGGACAGGCTTTGGTCATCCTCCTATTCCTGGACCAGCAAATATTTAACAAGAGAAATGTTTGCGCTGGAAAAAAGTGTCTTAGGATATGTCTGATGTGATCCTTCAGCAGATTAACAAGATACAGTTATGTGATGAAGCAACGAGCAGGAGATATAAACAGCTGCTTCAATTCTCAATGTTTTCAGTTCTGCAGCTTCTCCAGCCGTTCTAGTTCTGCACGCTGGTTGGTTTTGTTGTCATCTTTTATGGAAGATCACCTCCTTTAGAGGCTTCTTGTGCAGACTGAAAATTCTGCAGAAGAACGTCGTGTTTCTATTTGGAGGATAGCTCTGTATCCATTACTTAATCTGAAAAGGAACAGCAGGATACACAATCACAGAAGGGATTCGAAATGTTGATATGAGGATCAGAAAAAGAAATAGGAAGATGGTATCTACCCCAGGAGTTTGGAGATGCTCATGCTCTTGAGTTTTGTTGCAACCCAAAAATAAAGGGTAAGTCCTGCCACTGCTGATAGTTCACTCTGCAAGTTCTCCTTTGTGGGTGTAGATCAGCTGCTGATACCAGTAGCTTGTTACTGCTGTATTCAAGCACCATGAGGGTTGATTGATGTGTTTTGCTCAGGGTGCAGAGAGCTGAAATTCCCTTGTGCTCCAGTGGACTGGGAGCGTCCTACATGCATCTTTTCTGCCCAGTCTGGCTTTCCTCAAGTTAGTACATTTCTTTTGGTACATGTTAACTGGTATCTGAAATGGGATGTTTTCATTTATTTTTGTTGAATGTGGAAGATCAGGTGCAGGAAGGAGTTTTGTAGTTGCACAAGTCTACTAGAAAGCTCATTCCAACCAAGCACGTTTTTTCTTACCCTGGAGTTTCATGGTAGTGCTGCTTTTTTTTTTTTTTTTTTTTTTTTTTGTCTTTCCAGGGCTGACTACTCAGCCTATTCAATTTTGATTTACAGATCTTTACAATTTACTATTTCCTTAATATTTGCCAGGTGCGTGTTGTGGTCCTGCTCCTGACGCAGCTCTTTTGCCACGCAGGAGGCTTCTGAGGAAGGTATGAAACAGATTGACAGTGCAGCTATTTGTACAGGGTATTGAAAAGTAGGATGTGTAGACCTGGATGCTGCCCTCTGAGAAAATTTGCCTTATCTTTAATTTTTCTTTATCATTGGCTGCCTTTCTAAAGATTGGATCCAAACTGATGGAGGTAATCCCAGCTGACTTGGGCAGCGCTAGGTCAGACCATAAACCAGGTGGTGGTGTGCTTGCTTAATACTTTCAGAATACTCAAAGGTGTTATTCCTATCTGTTAAGTCAATAACTTTGTTCTAATAACATTCCAGGCTTTGATGTCCACCCTTCAGTGGAAAAATGTGATTTGGGGGCGTGCAGTGGATGGAAGGTGAAGATATTGTCTGAAGGTGAGGTAGCCTTAAACAGAAAGGCAGGACACTCATCCTTACTTGGGGAGGAAATGCTATGCATTAAACCCACATCTAGCTTTGATACTTGAAGTGTCAGCTGTCAGCACAGTGCCAGTGGAGCAATCTGCTCAGTACTGGCAACTTTTCTCTCCTCTGTGCCAATGACGAATGTCGTTGACTATCTAGAGAGGGAAACTAACCTCCTCTTGTGTTGGAGACCTGGTAAGTGTGATGGGTGGAGCTGTGGGATAAGTGGAAGAAAGGATAAAGAGAGAGGAAATGGAGGAATTCCTCAGGGTGCCATCTGTCGTGTAAATTACCAAAGAGACAGAGGGAAAGTAGATTTCTTCTTCTGTGGATTAATTTTGCCAGACTGCAATCGGTGAGCTAACAAGCATGCTGCTTTTCAGGATTGTAAAAAGCAAAGCAAGTGCTAACATGTTATTAACAGTGTTCTCCCAGTAGATGCAGGAGGGAAATGCTGGAAGCCTTAGGGTGTATTTTCCATTTACCAATATGAAGGGCAGAAGGGTGGAGAGGTAACTTGGATCAGCCACAGCTTTCTTTGCTTTCTCATCAGCTTTTCAGTGCTCAGGGATGATTTTCTCATGCTTGTTAGTAGTGTGGTAAAAATCAAGGCAGATTCTTTCTAGAAAATAAAGGAGTCCTGGATTCCCAGAATGTTAAATGCTCACCTCTGGGGCTTCCATTTGTCTCATTAAGTGATTTGTGGATTAATTTTCAGTAGCTTATTTTTCTCTATAAAATTGTGCACTACTAAGTCGACAGGGATTCACCCCCACTGTATCTGTGTTGTGGAACATTAGGACCTCTGTATTTACCTTAATGCTAAATGAAAGCTAAAATGATGATGTACCTCTGAGGCAGAAATAGACCCTGTTGTTTACAAAGTCCTCGAGTCTGAGTCTGTTTTACTGGATATCTGTGTACATGGATTTGAGTATATAAACCAATATTATTTATTTCAAAGTTAAGCTGCAGTAGCAGCAACTGGCTTTAGACCTGACTGAAAATGTGTTTGATTGCAATCTCAACAAACAAATATAGTCTCTGCTCTGGAATTTACAATGTGTGTCTTTTTATCTCATGGAAAGTGTGAGCTCCATGGCTTGTTTAGTGCTTACTGATATGAATCACTGGAGGACTCTTGTTGCTGTATAATAATAATAATAATAATAATAAATAAGCCCCACTCTAAGGAAGAAGAACTACAAGGGCTTTAATAGGAAGACTGCATTCTAACAACACACTGCTCTTCAGCAGAAGGACATCAAGTAAATGTACTGTTGTGTTCTGCAATGCTGCGTAACTTCTGTGCTGTATAGGTTTTGTATTAACAAAGCTTAAAACTCCAAATTTGGTAAGGAGGTTGCAGTTGACCTGCTAAAAATGCATCTTTAATCATCAGTCAGTTGCAGGTAAATGTATTGTTTGAGTTTCTAACCTATTTGAATAACAGCTGCGTTTATGACTCAGTTCTTGTAACTGATGTCCCAGAATTGCAGCTGAGAAATGCTTCTCGTGGTGCCAGTCCATTCCAGAACTCGTATTCTTTTCCTTGCAGATGTTGTGGTATGTGTGGTCTATCCTTCATGGAAATGAACTGCAGACTGTGGTGAATGTTAAAACAGCTCCTTAGGTCTGTGCACGGAATGAAATGGCAGCTATGATATTTCATACAACGCAAAGATGCCTAAAATTTCACTGAAGTAGATGTGGCTGTGGGCTGCATTCCATGGAGAAGTCCCAGCACCATGGAAACAACTGACAAAACTATAGTTTCAGTGCAGGCAGAATTTAATAGTGCCCTTTTTAAGGCAGGTTTTTCAGGAGTGCTCAGCACTGTCTTACATCTTCCACCAAATCTGCTAGGCCTTGCTAGGAGCAAAGCTGAGCCAAGATAGTCCAGACTTTGTTTAAAATAAATGAAAGTCTTGCCATCCATCAGTATAATTATTCTAACGACTGAGCCCTTCAGGTTCCACAGAATTTCCTTATAGAGCAGTGTTACATTTGTCCACTATTGGCCTAATCCTGCCCTTCCTACTCAAAGTTAAGGTTGAGTGTTAAACCACCTGCATGTAAACTGTCACAATAGCTCTTGCATAAATACCCTCTGTGCATAGCCATTGTTTTCACTATGTCTCTCCACTCTGCAGGAGTTTGGGAAGGCACCCACTGCTCTCTGGGCATTCTGTGCTCCTTCCAGTTCTGTCAGTAGTGTTCTGAGGAGTTGTTCCTGCAACTTTGCTCATGCTGGTAAGCATCTTCATCCATTTGAATCCAAACATCTCGAAAGCAGGTGAAAGAGAAAATAATGAGCAGAGAAGAAGCTGAAAGATGTAGGAGGTCTCTTTGCAAGGCTTTTCTTTCAGGTGTTGCCAGATTAAAACAAAACAAAAAACGAAACAGAAAAACAGTGCTTTATCCTGCTATCATTTGTGCCTGTGTGCAGTCGTTGTAGCCACGTGCTCTGTGAGAGGCTCTCCTGACTGAGACAGATGTAACAGAGGACAGTTAGGCTGGTGTATGTGTATGCACACACGAGTGGGGAGAGAGAGTCTTGTTATTCTTTCAGTTACTGAAATTGTATTTTTGGCAGCAATGTGTTACTGTTCCAGCAGAGTTTAGCTTTGTCACCCTTTTTCTGAGTTTTCTCTTCTGGAAGAAGTGCCAAAGGATACTCTGTGCTTTTACTCTCAGTGAGGTCCTGGTCAGTTTTGTGGCTGTGGTGATGCAAACAGCCCTTGTATGTGATCAGAACAAAAATGTGATTCTAATTTGAGAAAAGCTGATAGTAATGCTTATCTTGTATAAGGTTTGTTGGAACTGCTGCAGATTGAAATTGGTGTGAGTGGGAGAGCTGGGACTAATGAATATAAATTCTCAATTTATTCAAGTTGTCTAAACAAGAGTGCATAATTTATTACTTTGTTGCTTAAGGTGTAGGATAGAACTGGCACGCTTTTTTATTCAGGGTCCTGCTTGCACCTTCTGCAGTTTAGCTTGACATTCTGTTGCAGTTGATTCAGCATCTTGACAAGCTCATTATTGTCACTGTTGGCACAATCCCCTCAGATTTCCATTTTGTCTGAGTCTGTTTCACCTCGAGCTTGGGAGTTTCAGCATGTCCTGTTGATTCAGTTTCCAGACTCACCTGTGGAGACTCAATTGCATGCTGGTGATTTTCCTGCAGAGTGCAGTGAAGCATATGGCACAACATTCTGTTATGTTGAATCTAATCCAGCCTTTGTATCAAATTATTGCTCACCAAGTAATAAAAACAGTCAATTTCTAAGCCTGTTTTAAACTGAGGTACTAAGATTTTGCACCAAACTATGACTACTTTATTGTAAAACATAGGGCTAGGAGAGCTTTCAAGAAGTCATCTTAAAAATCTATTTAAAATGGGGGTTATCTCTGTTAAACCGGGGCATGTTACCAGACTGTACTTAACTTCCAGTAATGGAGGCTTCATGATCTCCAGACCATCTTGTCCCAGGAGTGATTCCCCCTACAATAGAAAACTTACCAAGTGTTTACCTTAAATCTTGCTGCGGCTTTGGCGTATAACTTAATGTCATATTGCTACACCTGATTATTTCAGATTCTTCCTTCTTCTGATCTCTATCTAGTTTCAGCTCTAACCTGAAGCAGTTCAAGCTGAGTGCAAACCTGTAAGGAGAGGTGCAGCAGAAGAACAAACAAAGGTGCTCTGTGGGATTTAAAGCACAGAATCTACCCGGTGCAATGTGGGCAAGCAGGCATCAGGCCCGCATGCAGCACTCACATCTGTGGCACTGGTGCTTCTAGGGAAGGCTGTTTCCTCCAGTGCCACCTGCAGTTCATCCTGATCAGTCTTCAGTCTTCTGCAGCTCGTGAGCGTGGTGCCTTCTGTTCCTCAGCTGATTGATTAGATCCTTAATTTCCTCCAGGGAAGAAAACGGATATTTCATGTGGTAGGTTTATTTCAGGACTGTGAACTTTACCGAGTGTGCCAAACAGATTCTTTGAATAGGAATGGTGTGAAATGGCTCCATTCACTTCACGTTAGCTGCCCTTTTTCTCACTGCTAAATATTATCCTGGATTTCTGAATGAGCCCTGCTGGCTCTATGTGATCATGGAGGCAGAAGAGTGAAGCCCATTAAATCACGAGAAATTTTTTCCAGTTTTTAGCCAAGTCTTTTCCTCTCCTATTTTCAGATGGTTGCTCATACAAAATGAAAATAGGATTCCACATTGTCTCTGTGCAACAGGATGAGGCACTTTGCCAGGTGATGTAGGCCAGAGTAAAGGGCTGGGGGAGACGGCCCAGGAAGTGCTGGGTCTCTGCCAGGGACTCCATCACCATTTTCTCTTGGCTGCAGGAACAGCAGATTCTAAATCTGCATCTTCTAAATATTGACAGTGTCGTCTTTCAGCCTCTTGGAGGAGATCAATTTTTACAATTTACAGAATATTTTTATTTATTAAAAAAAAAAAAAAAGCCAAGGCAGCTTGTCTCCCTGTATAGCAAGTAAGGGAGACTCAGGGAGTGACATCAAGTGACATCCTTGCAACTGATGCCTGGAGATGCCTCATTCAGTCATGTACACTGCTTCTGGAAATATTCACTTCCACCTGTAGCTCTTCATATTTTCGTGTTGCCATTCTGCCAGCATCTTCTCAAAGGCTCTCTCCTTCTTCCAGAAGCAGCATTGGCCTGGAAAGATAAAGCCAAGCATTCAGTGGACACAAGTTTTCTTTACACTTCACTTCTCTGTGTCCTGCCAGCTAGTCGCAGTTAAATTGGCACCCACTGTAGTGACTGGCAGAGTTTCTCTTGGTTGCTCTGAATGGGTGATTAAAATGTTTACAATACCTCACCATTAGGAATTTAACAAGCTCCCCCAGTTCCCATCAGTGTGATAGTCCTCCTTGCTCCTGCTGTTATAATGATGCTGCTGTGGAGCACATGTTTTCCACTTCAGATATTCGTGGTGCAGATGTGCTGTTAGTAATTGCCTGGGTTGATTAGTGTGACTTTCTGCTTCAAAGAAGATTCAGTTAGAAACAAGATGTTATTCAAGGCTATTCCAGACTGTTTAATGGCTTGTCATGAAGGGAACGAAGGAACATTTTTTCTTTCCTGGGAGCTTTTAATCACAAATATTCTACGTATTTTTATGATCAGTACATGCAGTCAGGTACCATGGTGATAAGCACGCCACAAACTGAAGAGTAAAGAACTGCTTCATTAAAGGCAGTGATGGTGAAACAACCCACTGGTACTGCAACGCTGGAGAGTTCAAAGCAGGATCTCATTATCCTTAAAAAGACAATGAATACCTTGCCTTGCTGCTCAGGAGGGCTTTTACTTCAGCTGCACTATTGTTTCTGGAAGACAACTAATGAGTTTGAGGAGCATGCTGCGTGCTCCTAAGAATTAGCTGTGGCTCAGCTTTGCCTTTCTTCTCTTGGTCATACAGATTACAGTGACATTTGATAGAGAGTCTTAAAGTATTGAGAAATAAGGGATCAGCCCATAGCTGGCTCCTGGGGCTTCCACCACCAAGTCTTGCTGCTCAGGCTTGTGGTAGATGTGTTCTTGAAGGGCTGAATTTCTTGCCTTTTCCAGGTCAAGAGTGAGGTGTTTCACTTTGGTGTGAAGCCTCTGCTTCGAGCTGCCTGTGCAGACTTGGACTGATTCAGCTGTCTGCTTCGCTTCTTGGAACCTCCCAGCCAACTTTGTCCCAAAGGAATGGGGGCAGGAATAACCCAGTAGTTCATGGAGTGAGGAGTTCTGGGAGTCAGCAGCAGTCATCTCCTTGAGCACTATTGCTATTTTCACCAGTAATCCTGAAAGCAATCTCAGAAAAGTGACTGTAAAATCATGACTAGGATGTGGCTGGCTCTTCCCCTCCCCAGATACAAACACTGTTCTGGACTGCAGCTCAGTTCCTCCTTGCTGGGTTGTTACCTGGTGTTAGACCCTTCCACTTTCTGTTTAGGAATCTCCAGGACAGCGATAATGTCAGTGTAGCTCCACTCCCTGTGACTGACTATGGGACTAAGGCAGAGGTAGAACAGCTTATTTTGTCTCTACTTGTCTCAGGCACATGGTTAAAGCCTTCCAGGTGCCTTAACTTCTCTTTCTGTTATGTGAAAGCACCTCTGTTAGCTCTGCTAGAAAGATACTGTTAAAAGACTGCCTTAACTTCTTGCCCAGGTTACCAGATCTCAAGGAGCAGATTTCAGGGGGTTTTAATCTGATTTGGGTGCGTTCTTTTTTTTCAGGAAATGCTAGTGGCTTTTGTAAGGCTGCTGGAAGAGTAAAGTTCCTGTTGGAGTAAAGAAAGGCTGTCCAACTTCAAGCCTTTACTGGAAAGGTGCAGCATTGATTTTCTGTTGCCAGCATACAAGAGTTAGGTCTCAGTAGTCCCTATTTATTATTGCAAATGTTCTTCTTGGTGGGAGTATTCTCTTTTCTTTGTCTTACAAAAATGAGTCCTAACAGATCACATCTACAAACTGTGATCCAGCAGCCAAAATGAATAACAGAGTACCCTAAGTCTTCTCCCTGAAAGCTGTGATTTCAGTACTGAGTTCAGAGACCAGACACCAAAATTCAATTTTGTTCTCTTCCTCCTCTTCCAACTGCTCTTTCATCACCTCCAAATGATTCCTGGTATTAGCCAGTCTTACCTCAGCAGCAGTACAGATGAATTTGATTGATGTGGATGAATGGTAATGGCTGCACTGTTCTCCTGTTGGAAGTATGAAGGCACTGACCTCACTCCCCCAAGCTGCAGTGCTCCACTTGAGCAACTTAGTTCTGGACTAGCTAGAAACATTTCAGAATGTGTTCCTGGTCAGGAGCCAAGTGCCTGCTCTCCTTACCTGTTTTGCTGCTGGGTTGTTTTGTTTTGTTTTGTTTTTTGCTTTACTGCAGTGAATTGAATTGAGCTCATATAACTGAAAGCAGAACTTGGCTTGTCATCATCACTGTTTTCTCTGAAAGTGTTTCAAAAGAATTACAGCAGTAAACCCATTTTGTGATTGCTCTGAACGTGGAGAATTCTTGCCAGGTTTTTGATATGCAGGTGCAGCTCTAGAATTATTCTTTGGAGATAAGAAAAATTTCCAGGACAGACATGTCAGACAGAGACGTGAAATGCTGATACATTTTGAGTCAGACATATGTGACTTATGCAAATAAACTGCAGTGCAATCCACTGAGCAGTGGACTGAGAATGAGGAGGTGTACACACCTCTGCTCTTTGCTTCTGGCTCATGAGAGGTTATCTTCTGTTTGTATCCTCCATAAGAATCTCATGATGCTCATGCCCTGTGTGCCCTTACCAAGATTAGCTGGTAACAACCCAGAGATTTAGATGAGGAAAACTTTCCCTTGTGAGAACTGAAAGAATAGAAGATTTGTTGAAGTGGACAGTGAGCAAAGAGCAGGCAGAGCATATCCTACTCCAGCAGCAAGCTGTGAAGGTGCTTGGTGGTCCCCAGTACCCTTAACTTTTCATCTACTTGCCTCTTGGGGTCATACACCTCATGTGGGCAACCTAATTAATCTACATCAGACCTTGTGCTCTGTGCTCAGCTGGCTGCTTTCAGCTGCAGGAGAAAAAGTGCACAGAGGCAGGAGAGGAACTAATTCCACCTGATTGAGGAAAGAAAAGAGAAGACCAGAAGGATTGGGCAGTTTTGGTAAAGGAGGCAGAGCTGCCAGAGTTCTGTGGAACACAGGGGAAGAGGAGGATCAGAGGGCTGGTGATGTTGCACACAGCTATCAGGGAATTTACCTTGGAGCCTGATGGCATTCATTTCAGCTGGGCTTTTCTCCACCTCAACCAGCTGGGCATTGGCTTCAGACAGGTTATCTTCCAGCTGGTGAGCATAAGCAACGGAGTTCAGCTGTTAGAATGGTTAGTCATAGGATGCTGAGTAAGGCTTGAAGTGCTACAGTATCCTCCCTCCCCTGCACACTGAGTTTATTCCCGTTGGTTGTAGGTATAATGAGATGACTGTAGCAGGCAGGGAGAGTGCAAATTGTTCTGATCTATAGAGAGGGGAGATGCCTTTTTCATTAGTTACTGTGGGCAGTGTTTGGCATCAGCCTGCAAATGGCTGCTCTGCGGTATCAGCTGGCTCGCATCTGCCTGGTGCTGTGGATCTTGGCGGTGCTTTATAAGAAAGGCTTCTGCAAGGCTTTTATTTAGCCTTCTAGGCTCTTTATCTGACTCATATCCATCTTTGGTGCTACTGTGCTACAGGGTTAGCATCTTTCAGAACAGTTAACCGTCTCCACACCTCATTGCTAAAACTCACAGTTGTTCTTTGGACTGAAGATCATGTATTTCCCTTGCAAAACAGCAGAAAATAGGCTGAACAGTTCTGCTTTATTTTTTTTTTTAACTGTGTCTGAATTGGCAACTTTCTAACAAACCTCTGATCAGTTCTGCTCAACCTTAGAGGAATGGCAAAGCTCCCAGCCGATTCGTGGAGCCTTGTGGGTTTCGTGTTTTTGTTGTTTTGGTTTGTTATTTATTTATTTTTAACTCCTTCCAAGGTCCACAGCGTGAGGAGAAGATTGGGTCAGGTCTGCCCTGCTTAGGAGCCTAGAAAAGCTGCTGAAGAAACTTCTATGGAGTGTCCCAGTGATGCCTCATTCTCTGAAGAAAGAAACAAGATGTTCAGGTGTAGCTGAAGGTGTCTGATCTGGGTGCAGCTGTTGTAACACCGGTGTCTTTCCAAGGAGTCGAGATCCATAAGATCACGAGGCAGATCCCTTCCCTGGTTCTCCACCTAGTGGGAAAGAGGGAAAGAAATTCTTATTCCCTATGAGGAGCCCGTGAGTGCTTTAAGGAGCACTGCTACTTCTTGTCACTCTAGCTGTTTTCCTGTCTGCATGAGGTGTCCAACACTGACCTAGCTCCTGATGTGGTTGAGAATTGGCTAGCTAGCATTTGTAGAGTGAACTGAAATGGAAATGTTAGTTATTATTAAATTATATTAGTCATTAGATTGCGTTCAGAGCATTCTATTAAAATATTAACTTTTTGGATCTCAATTATCTTCAGGACTTCCCGTTGTTAAAAGATCAGATTATATATTTAACATCCGCATCCCGGCAATTTGCAGAGGATTTATTAGAGTAGATCTACCACCGTAGAACTGGACCAGTGGGTGGAGTGGCCTGATGGGTGAAACACAGAGGGCTGCCAGCTCTCACCAGCCTGCTGCACCCTGGCTCTGCGTAGGGCTGCCCCTATGGCTGATTCTGAGGTTTCTGTGAAAGGAGCAGCGCTCCCAGTTTGTAGCACTAAGTCTGCATGGGCTGAAACTAGAGCTCGACTGTCTATCTTACAACTCTTCCATGGGGAGTTTTGTTTTTCATTAGCAGTTGAACGCCTTTAGGTCTTTTCAGAACTAAAATCACTCCCCAGAGAAGCTCTTTGTTTCTTAGACACTGTTATCTGTGCTCTTACAGCATTCCTAGCTTCTATCTTTCCTTCCAGCCCTTCAGTATAAGGGCCTGGAGGGTGCAGCAGAAACACAGCAGTGTCTCTGACCGAGAGATGCAGGATAAACTTGTGTGGATACAAACAAGCCTCTATTTCTTCACTCCCTCCTACGTGCTTGCCAGGTCTACAGGATTATTTTTTCCTGGGAAAGGGCTACAGCTGGGAATACTTAGCCAAGGAAACAGGAAAGGTGTGGCCATGTGTATCAGTAGACAACTGGTATTATGTACAGCATCAGTAGCTTGCTCTGTTGTGTTGGAATCTGGCAGTTGGGGAAATAATGAAGCTGATTTGGTTACTTGAGGGAAATAGGTGCTTGTTCATAGAAACAGCTGCAGACCCAGGTTTGTGGGTCATGATGTTGTTGTTGTAGAAATACTGAGGCTTTGATTAAGTATTCAGGCACCGAAATATGCCAGCTGAAAAACATTTGAATTCAGAATGGCAGCACTTTGAGCTGTGCTCCCATTTTTGGTTTTATTTACCACCTTCCCTTCTGTGCTGAGTGGAGCAGTACCTTGCAGGAGCTGCTGTAGGGGGAGACAAAAAGGCCAAGTTCTACATAGGGAAAGACAAATCCCATATCTCAACTGGTTCTGTTGCTTAAAAGTGTAAAGAGAGATTGGCTCCAGAATCCATTTTATCAGGGTAGGTTTAAAAGGTCTGTGTTGTTCTTCTATGCACCTCAATCTTATCAAAAAGATAAAGCTGCATGAGCAGGCTGCTGTGTGTTAAGGAAAGGAAAGTTACCTGACGTGTTGCCTTTCTATAGCAAACTGGTTAATCTTTGTTCAGAGCGAAGCAGAACCTGGTGTCCTGTCTCTGGCCCTAGAATCCATTTGCCCTTTGTTGGAGCTCTTTGTTGCCCCATCATCAGCTTGTCTGTAAGTAGAGGTGCTGGCACCCCAAGGAGCTGGATGGTCTGAAGCACAAACATCAGCACTTCATGCTTTTGTTTCCATCTGTGTTTAAGACTTCCAATGGCTCTGCTCTAAAGCACAGGTAACCTGTACTAATAAAAGCTTCCTGTTAGGATTTGTGTTAGCAAATCATGCCAGTGTTTATTCATGGTTTTACATGTTGTGTTAGGCAACCAGGTAGATCAGCAGTTTGGATAATATAGAGCTGTAAATATGTATTATGCAAGGCTTATTTCTATGGGGAGGTTTGTCAGAAGTGCTGGCAGACCCATCACAAAAGTAACTGATGATGACACTAAAATAAATTTAATTTGTGATAATATTCTGCATTTCTAAAGCAGTTTTTATCTGGGGATCATAAGGCCTTACATAAACACAGAATCAGTTAATCCTCATCACTTCCCAGTGATCATACACGCTTTATACGTGGGTGACTGTGGAAGATGAGTGACAAATATCAGACAGTGAGTCAGAGAAAAACTTGGGAACAGAACCATGTATTTCTGATTTGGTTTACCTGAGCAGCTGAACTGCACTTGTGCTTGTCATTGTGTTACTCCTGACAAGGCTGAGGCATGACTGTGGATTTTCCTTTGTGATTTCTAGTTCAGCAACTTTACAGGTGTAGCTAATGCTGTCAGAGCTGTGATGTAGCACAACTGCCCTCAGTAGGATTCTGTACCCTGGAGAATTCCCTTAATGTTGCCACTTCTTTGCAGTGTCTGCCAAGATCAGTTTGGTTCCATCTCGTGGAGGTCATCAATTGTAATTTTGGGGTCATCTCTGCTTTATGACAACGCTTCTCTGCCTTACCATGGATGTTTTCTCATTCCCAGTTGCCCTCCAGCTAACTGAAAAACGTGGAATCAATGTTATCAATGTTATCAATAACTCTGAAGCACACAAATCAGCAGTGGGTGTCAGAAGGGCCTGAAGTTTCAAAAGCAGACTGCATGGGACCATTGAAGAAACAGTCAGTTGTAAATGCACCCCATGGGTGGTAAGTTTGCTGCTGTTGTTGGCAGTGTGGCTTACCACCTCTTCCTTCCCTTGCAATTTTCTAGGAGGGGAGACACCAAGGCTGGTGCATAGAAGTGGATAAGAAACCAACACTGTCCTTAATAAACTGAAAATGAACAGGAAAATACATTCATCTGAGGTGCCTCCTGAAAGCAACATGAGCTTTGAATGTGCATTTTCAATAGATCTCGGGGGACTCGGTCCAACACGGAGTGTTTCAGAAGAATCTAGCTCACTCTCAGCAATTCACATCGCTCTCTGGGCAGGGGTACAAATTGGCAGCACTTCACTGTGCTGCCATAAGTTAATACCTAGAAAAACACAGCCGCCTTCCTGTTTGTGGAGCAAACTGTAGTCTCGCAGTATCTAAGCAAGCAGACAATGATTTTTTTTCTTTCTCTCAGACTGGGAGAATGGGAGAGAGCAAAGAAAAATGGAGTAGTTATTTCTGCCTGATGAACTTCCTCCAAAGCTCTCCTTTCCTTTTGGAGTTGAGGGACTGAGTCATTCTGAGCAGAGAGATCTGAAGTCAGAGTTTGAACTCTGTGGTCTAATGCCTGCAGACAGGAAAGCAAACATCACACAAGTTCTATGGATCACACAACCAGTTTGCAGCATCAGGACAAAATGTCAGTGGCAACGTCTATTACTTTAGAGAGAATCTGAGATTCAATTAATAAATTCTAAAATCTGTGAGTTTGACATCCTGTGGATGTTAACGCTGACTTTAGGAAAAGCAGCAGGCAGCCACGTGGCTGCTGCAGTGCAGATTGAAAACTTCTCTAGTTACGTTAAATAAAAACCTGCTTAAGTGCAGGAGAGGGAGAAGCATTCCTCAGACTGGATGGAGAGGAGCTGTGTAGCTGTAGAGGAGGCATTTTGTAAGTAGACCTATCAGTATTGCCAAGCGGTGGGTATAATTAATAAAGAATTAATAAAGAGGTGTTGCTGTCTTTACGTAGAGGGATCCCTAGAAATTACTGTGAAATTAATATTACTGCCAGGGTAAAAATAGAAAAGTGAAGCATAGAATTAAATCCACCTCAGGTTGTATCGAATATTGGAAAACAATATCAGAAAGTGGAGAAATGAACTGAGTGCATCTGAGCATGCCAAAGGGTGCTCTGACAGGAGCTGTAATGGTTGTCAGGGCTCGTTTCCTTGGAGAATGAGTAAGAAAGAACTTCTGTCGTGCCTCGTATCTGCTTTTCTTTCTCAGTTTTAGGCAAAGGTGGTCTCCAGCCCTTTCAAGCAGAATTTCAAGTTGCTGAGCTTGTCCTCCAACACCCCTTGGCACTGCTCAGGGCACTGCTTCCATCACCAGGCTTTGGCTCAGTAGAACTGTCCATCTTTGCTCTCATCGTTTGGCCCGGGCACACCTCAGCACCCAGAAAGTTCTCTCATTCCTACTGAAAAGATGGGAATCCAATGTTCATCCTGCATACCTGCTACACCTTCTGCCTCTGGGAGCAGCAGGCCTCCATTTGCAAGAAGTGGGTTTGCTGCTTTTGTGCAATTTATTAAAGATTTGGGGTTGGATTAAAGATTTGGGGGTTTGGAGATTCATGACCCTTGAGCTCCCTTCCAACCTCGGCCATTCAGTGATTCTGTGATTTCTTTAATAAAACTGTTGTTGTAATTGATCTGAATCTCCAGGTCACCAATGTTAAGCCTCCAGCCTCCCAGTGTTAAGCACAAAGCAGTGAGTTTTGTTTAGATACACATACACACATCTCCTTACCATAAGAACTCACTCTTCAGCAAGTTGACACCTGATTTGCATTACTCCTAGCTGGGCATCAGTGGTTGACCAGAAAGAGAGCTCAGGACTCATGAGAGCAGCTCTGCTTCTTTAGCCATGGAGCCTCTCATTCTCCTGTGTTCTAAGAACTTAACTGCATTTAAGGGAGTCAGGCTGCCTGTGAATCTTATGCATCATCCCCATATGCTCTTTTTGCTTTCCAAATGAGGCTCTTATGAAACCTGATGCTCTGCCTAACTCAGTGCTAAGCCTTTAACCATCCGCTGTTTGTAGCTGTCAGCGTGCAGCTGGATGGTGAGGTCATTCTCCTGGGTGAGGATGCCTGTCATCTCCTCTGCTCTTTGATGTGTTCTTCGCACCCCTGACTCTGTGGCATGATGTTACTTAGCTTCAATTGCAGTTCTTTCTGCTGGGCCACATTCAGCAAAGATTTCACCTGGAAGTAAGGAGTTCAAGCGGTGAGGTTCCTAAAACAAGCTTTTCCTGCTGTGATGCTCCACAAAAGCTGAAGGTGTGCCTTTTCTTTCCAGATTCTAATATTTTTTTGCACACCAGTGAGTGGTGTTGTGGCATTTCCTGAAATGCCTCTTTAGAACAGAGGATTTCATATCTATAGTGTGGGTCAAGAACTGGGAAAGGTTATTTTGGTGCATCGTAGCAGATCTGAGTGCCAGCATAGAAACTGGGACTGTATTCCAGATTCTGAGCTGATATAGATGTAGCATCATTCTCAGAACATTCTAGATTCAGAAGTTCTAATCCAATTTGAACCAGCATGAAAGTTCTTCTAAGGTGTGGGAGTTCATTTGGTTTGCTCTGGAGCTGGAAAGATGTGTCCCCAGGTAAAAAGGCAGAACTTACATGTGGAAAATTGCCTTCAACATGAATTTATTTCACTTAAACTTGAGCCTCTTGGTCAACACTTCCTTTCCTCTCAGCAGAAACCCATCTGAATTACTCATCCTGGGATTAAATGAAGAGAGTCAGAGCTGGAACTGCTCCTTCATACTGGCAGTGTGGATCTGCTCCATACAAGTGAACCAATGGCTCTGTTTCAGCTTTTAAAAGTCAATGAATAGCATAGGGTTGTATTCCCATGCTCACAACCTCACCGTCTCTTTCTGTGTTGTTTTAGAAGTGGGAAGTCCAGCTCCTGAATTCCTAAGTTGTTCCTTTTCCGCTCCCCGAGGCTCAGATTTCAGGGCTTTCTCCATTTACTAATTTATTTATTTCTGCATTGATTTGGAGAGAAATCATTCAGCCCTCCTGCCCTGTTAATAATTCACAAGGAATCCACCGTCTGCCAATGTCTTTACTCAAATGAACGTGGCCATTGGTTTTCTCCCACTGCTTATCTTCCCTACCCAGAAATCCCAAGTTTCTCACTCTCTGTAATTGCCACTGTTTAATTCTGCAGAACCAGACAACCTGAGATATTTTCCTCACCTTACTGCACAATTTCCACCTGCCTCGAAAATGCAGCTGCAGAAACTTCTGGACATTCCTCTGGCTTGCCAGAATATGCATGCCTTGCAAACAGCTCTGTTTCTAGGCAGTGTGTGAGAGGAGCTCCATGTCCATCCCTAATCATGCACTACAGCACGCTGCAGTCAGTGTAGTCTAAATAAAAGGGAGTTGGCTCTGATGCCCCTCTGTTCTTTGGCCATGCAGGAGTCATTGCAGTTTGTGGACATAGGGAATGGGATGGCAGAACTGAAGCTGTGCTGCTGTGAATGTAGAAATGGAGATTTTCATGCACTGGAAGAAGCAGCTACTGCTGACAAAGAGGAAACTGGTGGAAAAGGTGCTTTTTTGCACCCCGCTGTCAGGCTGTGGCATTGCTCTGCTGCAGGGACCCACGGTGTGAAAGCAGGGAAGATTTGTGCCTTGCTATTTACTGGAATGGGGAACTGGGAAGTCCCGGTTTCATTTCATGGTTCTTGCTAGTCAATGAATGCCACGAGTGCTTGGTCTGTAATACTGCTGTAGTTTCACAGAATAGGCTCTGATTTATTCCACAGGAATGCCTTCTTTCCAGCATCCTTTTTCTCCTCAGTGCTCATCAGGAAACCATAGGAATGACTTGCAGTGTGGCCATGACCTTTTCCTGGGGATCATCTCTTGTGTCTTCCAGCATGGCCAGCTTACCAGCACAGAACATTGCCTTGGCTGACAGCACTCTGCATACATTTACAAACAGGATACATTCTGGGGACGATAAGGGAGCGTATAGACAGGAGGGGGAATGGCTGTTTGTGAGGGTGGATAGTGATAGGACAAGGGGGAATGGTTTTAAGTTGGGACAGGGGAGCTTTAGGTTGGATATGAGGAGGAAGTTTTGCACACAGGGTGGTGAGGCACTGGCACAGGCTGCCCAAGGAGGCTGTGGGTGCCCCATCCCTGCAGGCATTCAGGGCCAGGCTGGATGTGGCTCTGGGCAGCCTGGGCTGCTGGTTGGTGACCCTGCACACAGCAGGGGGTTGGAACTGGATGAGCATTGTGCTCCTTTGCAACCCAGGCCATTCTGTGATTCTATGATTTAGGAGTTGGATTGGGCCTTTTCTGTTCCCAAACTTTCTAGCTATGAAAAAATACCAGTGGTTAGATGATAAGAGCAAGCCAGCATCCAGCAAAGCAGGACTGGTGACCTTTTTGGTGATGAAACCCAAATACACCTTGTGCTCTCTTGTGGCAGGAAACATGCTGGTTTCAGTAGTGATGGGAAAAAAGCAACCTGGTGGCTGCTTAAGAATAAGATGAGGGGTTGTCTGTTCCACTTTAATCTCAATTTGTAAGTTAAAAGTTAGGGATGAAACAGTCTGAAGGGGTGATGGATATTGCATAATAATTGTAGAACACAGGAAATGCAGATTTCAGGTCCTTTCAAAGAGCAGGATGCTTCCTTTGCTGGCTGTTGCAATAGATATTCTCATTATGTTGTGACAAAAGCATATGTGCAAATTGGTGATATATGCTGCTAACATCAGGCAGCTCCAGCAATCTCTCCCCATTTTCCTTTTCAGTCTCAAATTGGATCAGTGATCAGTTAGTGGGATTTTTGCCTGACTAAGGAATAGGAAAGAGCAAGTGAGATTCATCACATAGCTCAAGGTGCACTTCATTTGCACTATATTAGCTGTACTGTCTGATTAAAAGCCAGGGTTGGGAACACGTGTAAGAGAGAGCATCATATGCATGAGGAAGCGGGTTGCTGTAGAAACTCTTAACTCGGCAGCTCTGCACCAAAGATGTGCTGAATCATAACTGCCAGCAATTTGCTTGGCCCTGTCTGATAGGAGTGAATGGTGTCATGTCCAGTTCTGTGCTCCTTCTGCCCCGGGTCAGCAGAGCCAAGCAGCAGCCCTGATGGCTTTTACTGCTCACCGACCCCACAGGGGTTATGCTGGGATTCAATCTCTGGCATCTAAAATGAGAACAAGGGGTAGAAAGATGAAAGAGCTGCAGTTAGCAGCGGCCCAGAGGGGCATTTTGGGTCTCACAGGCACCCAAGGATGTTTACAGTGATGCCAGTGACATCAGGTGGCGAAGTTTCAATCAGAACACAGCACCCTTCAATCAGTTCTGTAGTGCTGAGCTCAGGCAGCAGCACCAGCCAGCCCTGGGGGCTGCGGGAAGCCAGGCAGGCAGAGCTGCTGCTGGGTGTGGGACACTGGGGGCAGGGTGCATGCAAAGGATGGATGGTTGCTAACCCTGCACGAGTTGGAGGCGGTCACAGAGAGGATCCCATCTCTTGCTGCCAGCAGCTAAAATCAATTCCATCCCACGGAAGATGGGAGGGAGGCTCCTGAAGAGGAGTCACACTGCAGCGGTGTGCTGCGGCCTCCAACATCCGTCTGTCTCATTGGACTTACATTAGCAGCCCAGTCCTGCCCAGGCAAACTGCTCAGCCAACAACAACCATGCATCATTTCACTTGCATCCTGCTTGGAATCTCAGGTTGGTTGGTTGTTTTTTAGGAGATTCTCAAAGCAGAATTGAACTCACTCCTTGGAAAATAGAGCAGGAGAGAAGAAGAGCAGCTGCATTCACAGCAGTGTGTTAGCACACACAGGTTTTGTGCTGAGCCCACCTCCTTGCTGGGAAGCTGGTGCTGCTTTCTGCATTTCGAACGGACTGAGATGGAGTTGTGCAAAGTAGGAATGGGATCTGACCGTATCTCTTTGATGGCTTTCTCCTACACTGTTTCCTATTCACCTTCCAACCATAGAGCCCTGAGTTGAGCTGATGGCAATCCTCATAAGCAGTACGTTTTTTTCTGGCTGGTGGAAAGCTGACATTTTTCTGGGCAGCAAAAGGACACTGACTGCCGGGGGTGATGCAGCTTGTTGCTAAGCCAGGACGGCACTCTGCTCCCATCTGTGCACACAGGTCTCTGCAGCAGCACTTGGTGGTGCCTTCCCTGAGCCAAGCGAGCGGCGTGCCTTCCTTTGTGCTGGAGGGGCACGTTTGCAAGGACGGGGCTGGAAGCACACACAGGCTGTGAGCTGGGCATGAGCAGCGTCACACTGACAGCCTCACGCCTTGGGACCTTTGCCCCAAGAGAGGGATTGTCAGAGGAAGGAATATCACAAGATTCTGTTTTCACCTTTTAGGCTCAGGCTTTGGTACTCTCACAGGGGACAACATGGCTTATAAGCTGTTGCAACCAAATGCAATCAGGGTGTGCCAGCATAACAACACTTTCCAAAACCTGCTTGGAAGCAGGAGAAAATAGCTGCTAAGTGTAAAAAAGATAGAGCAAAGGGCCACGATCCATGCTCCGATCGCGCTCTGTCTGTGTGTCTGTGCAGTGGAGTGGTATGAATAGCTGGTGGAGATTGATAATATGCTTAAATACTGCTCCTGCTGCTGGGCATTAGCATGGCTGCTTGACAGCACGGCAGAGGCAAGTCATGCACACTGGGTAAGGCTCGACAGGCCATGGGGAGCTGCAGGGCTCTGGCTCCTCCAGCAATGTGTCAGCAGCAGAAGCAAAAACGCATTTAATCCTTTGGCTGCTGTGCCTTTGGGGGAGTTTTCCTGCGGCTTTGTGTTACGGGAAACAAGCTGTGGCTTGTGTCTGGGGGGTTTTGTTCCTTTTCAGGCTATCTGGAAGGATTATATTTTTAACAAAGGCGGTGGTAACGTGCTGAGGAGTCACGAAGCTGCCTCCCTGTTCTTTGTACATTCAAATGCCCAACAGTTGCGTCACCATCAGGCGATTTGACAATCAGTGTTTTCTGTTGATTGTTACTGAAAAGGATCTCTGAGATGCACATTTCTGGGCGGCAGAGCCAACCTCTGGCTGTGCTGCTTCCTTAAGGCACAGAGATACATCCATCTGCAGCAGGGAAGCACTGCTCCCAGCACCACTGCAGGTGTGAGGGGCTTTGGGTCTCAGCTCTGTCCGGCCCAACCAGCTGTGATGGCAGCTCTGCCTCTCCCAAGCACATCTGTTAGTCTTGTGTTGTTTAAGGTCATTTTATATTCCCTGGAAACAGTCTGGCTTTAGCAGCCTCTGCAGTCCTAGCAAAGTGGCTTAGTGCTGGGTTGCCATCAGCAGTGTGAGAGCACAGCTCCCTTCCTGATGTCCACCTCCAACTGCTCCTCTCTTGGCTTCTGCTGAAACTTCATAGCATCAAGGAGCCTGATCCCCAGCAGCTCATAAGCACAGAGCTTCTCATTGGGCTCCAGCCCAATACACCAGGGGGTGCCTGGCAGAAGGACATGGTTCCGCACAGGGGAATTCCTCACCTGCTCCAAAAGCTGGAGCCAGTCCATCGTGCTACACATCTAAAGCCATTTTCCAGCCCACTGCGATTTGATGGGCTGACATGGGACAGAGCACCTTAGATGCAGTGCAAACCAGCACTCTGATTTCTGCCAGCCAAGGGCTGTGCGCTCTGACAGCAGTTGTCCCAAGCGTCCCCATGGCAGCACAGGGAAAACGTGCCCTGAGAAGGGAGCATCCAGAGGGGAGCAGTGCCTGCAGACAGCGTGATGCTCACCAGCCACAAGTTGGGACTGCCTGTGGCGGTGGCTGTGCAAGTCAGAGCTGCTGGTGTGCAAGAAGCAGACTGCAGGAGCTGCACGATACCGACAGCTGCTGAAAGGGCACTGTGAGTTCAGCAGCTGGAGAGTGTTTGATCTTTCTGCAGCTCGAGTCCTGCTTACAATAACCGTCTCAGGAGCCAGCAGATATTCCCCATAAGCCCTTTTCGGTAACAGATACTCTTGAAAATGATATTAAAAAGGAAAATGTGCATCATACTCAGACAAAGGGTCGGGTCTTCCTCTTTCAAAAGCTCCTCCTGGAGATACAGCTGTCTGTGGGACGAGCAGGCTCCAACCTACATCACTGCTGCAGCTTTTGCTAAAGCACTGCAGCCGCTCTGTCTGAAACCACACACAGCCTCGGCCAGTGGCTGTTAATCAGAAACGCCAATGCCACACTCAGGAGCTGTGCAGAGCATATTCACATCTAGCCTTCAGCTTTCAGAGGGCAGAATGCATCTCTGGGTTATCTGGGCTTTGGCTGAGGCTGGGAGCTCTTAGGGGCTTCTGTTCCTGAGCAGGTTTGGACAGTGTTCCTTTGGGTTGAGTTGCTCAGGATGCCTGTAAGATTTTGACACAGCAGCTGCACTGAAGCAAGTGGGATTGAGCACTCAAACCTTCTCAACGTGTATTGCAGAAGTTGTCCTGGCTGTCTTCCCTGCCTGGGGGAGATGTAGGCAATGGGCGTGAGGCAGCTCACCATTGCTGTCTGAAAATGATCTGTGTTATTTTAGTGGCAGTGCTGCCAGATCAAGTGGGACCTCAGTGAGCACTGAGCGAGATATGGGAAGACAGCTTTCTTCTCCTTGAGCTGCCTACAGAAAAGCTGCTGGTCATGCTCCCCAGATAAAAAGCAATGACCCCCTGTTGCATATAACCTATCCCAACCCCTGGCCCAGGACAGCTCCAGTGAGCAGGCTTCTTATTCTAGGAGAGCATGGAGCAGGGCAGCAGCATCATCAGAGGGAGTGAGTCACTACAAGTGCCGTATCAGTAAGGTCAGGTTTCTTCTTGGAGAGGATGTGGTAGAAGGTTATGGAATCAGCAGAATCACAGAATCACTGGAAAAGCCATCTCAGATCCCCAAGTCCAACCCTTGCCCTTCCCCACCATGGCACCAAACCACATCCCTCAGTGCCACATCCCTATGGTTCTGGAACACCTCCAGGGCCGGTGACCCCACCAGGAACCTCTCCGGGCATAAAGACATGAGAACCTCTTTCATCTGCTTGCTGAGAAATGACCTGACTTCTCTAGCTCTATGGGAGAAATGCACCCAGGTGTAAGCACAGTGCAGCCTCGTGTTGGTGGGAAGCAGGTTGGAAGCAGCCCAGCTGCTGCCCACAGCCTGCAGCTTGCCTTGGCCCTCCATCCACAGAGGCAAAGCCACCATATGGCCGCTCGGTGGGATGCAAATCCGGGATGAGTTGAAAGTAGGAGGGATGCAGACAACCCCACATTAAAGAATAACCGATCCATATGTTTCCTCTCTGCTCTTTCTGCAGGCTGAGTGGTCAGGAAACACAAGCAGTCTTTTTGCCTCTGGAGCTGGGACTCGAGGTTCTC
The DNA here is from genome assembly GCF_951394365.1 of Tetrao urogallus. Classification (NCBI taxonomy): domain Eukaryota; kingdom Metazoa; phylum Chordata; class Aves; order Galliformes; family Phasianidae; genus Tetrao; species Tetrao urogallus. Next base: position 10,716,645 of record NC_136828.1, read on the forward strand.
CATTGGGCTTTGGGTGCATGTGTGCAAACAAAGAGCAGCGCCCACTCCCTGATCAGCTGTTCTTAGGATCCTGATTGCAAGACAATCACAGTGTTGTGCTGATGGATGTGAGTAATGGTTGCATGATAATCGTAGAAGGAAAAGCCTGCAGATTTTGGAGGAGGTGGTTATGTGCTCCCAAAGAGCCTCAGAGGCAGCTACAGAAAGAAGAAACACATTTGTCCTCCTCTAAAGTAGTGACTGCATGTGGAAGTGGGGCCAGACTTTGGTTCCATCCACAGCAATGCAGATCCCTTTGATGAACAGAATCAGCGTCAGCTTTTCACGTGCCCAACATCACCAGAACAGGGCTCATCTGACACCAGAAAAAACAAATGTGAGGAGTTCTGTGGCTCCCCCCTTTCTGGGTGCCAACCCTGGGTGGGAAGAGCAAAGGGAGCCTGGCAATAGGATTGCAGTACCTAGGATTGCAGTACCTGTAGGAAAACAAGCCATGGCTGGAAGGCTCTTTGGGAACAGACAGCAGTGCCTGTAGGGGTGAATTTGCAAGTCAGGGAGAGGAAATTTCATCTTTTCAAAGATCAGATCTGTAAAAAACCCTCTTTCTTCCTGAATTCTGTGTTAGAGCTTAGAGAAGTCTGCCTTTCTCTGTAGCATATGGCAGCAGGATGGAGCACACAGAGGAATGAGGCTGTGGTGTTTTCCATTTTCACTGTCCATTTCAGCATTAGAAATAATGATCTGAAGAGAATATAAAGTAAAAATCAAGGCATTGTGAGTCTTTGCAGAGGTAAGATACTGAAAGGGCACCAATTTGGGGTTAGTAGAACTGTTTTATTTTCTTCTGTTGTAGAAGGGATCTTTAAAGACCAGCTGGTCCCATTCTATGCACTGAGCAGGGACATCTGCAGGTGCTCAGAGCCCCCCAGCCAGAAGGGAAGGGAAGGGAAGGGAAGGGAAGGGAAGGGAAGGGAAGGGAAGGGAAGGGAAGGGAAGGGAAGGGAAGGGAAGGGAAGGGAAGGGAAGGGAAGGGAAGGGAAGGGAAGGGAAGGGAAGGGAAGGGAAGGGAAGGGAAGGGAAGGGAAGGGAAGGGAAGGGAAGGGAAGGGAAGGGAAGGGAAGGGAAGGGAAGGGAAGGGAAGGTTTCCATGAAGCTTTCCATCAGTTTGGTTGACAGTGCCATGGACAAGGAAACATGTCACTGATGATGGGTGACAACACACTGTGGCCCTTGGTCCAAGTGCTGTGTCCCTGCAGGGCAATGGGCTGGCACCTGGAGGAAGGCAACCTGCCTTAGAGGTGGCTCGATTTGCTCACAAATACATGGAAATTTGGCCTGTTGGATAAGGACCAACTGTGCCATGGGCACCAGCTGCACCGTGGGACATCTCAGCCTGATGTTTTCCTTGGGTGAGCAAATACAGTGTTCACATCTGACACCACCATGACCAAAACATTGGTCATTGCAGGGGGTGCTTCCCAAGGCAAAGGGCACTCAGCAAATACAGCTGTGGATGTCCAGAAGAAGCAGATGCCTCAGCAAACCAGCACGGCCCCGGAGGCTGGAACTGCACTCTGGGCTGAAGGCGAGGGAACTAATTTTAACTGCTGAGCAGCATCCTTCCTGCCAACCACGGAGGGATTAGAGTAACAGTTCTTGAAATTATTTAAAAATAACATCAGACTTAATCATAGCTATTTATTATTAAATCCATTATCCTCTGTCAGCTAGGGGACACTGATTCATTCAGCTGTGGAAGTTCTTAAACCTCTTATGGCCAAAAATCTTACGGCATTTTTTTTCCTAATGGGGTCCCAATAGCCATTATTCCTTCAGCCCCTGAATCTGTAACTGCAGGAATTGAGACAGAAAATCTGACAGTGAATATGGGGGTGGGGAACGACGGAGCAATGGAGCAACATATGTACCCAAGTTCTGCATGCTGCTCCAGGTGGGCAGGATATCTGCACGCCGCTTCTTTGCCCCATTTCCTGAGGCTCTATGGGAAGAAAGGAAAGGAGGAGAGGTGGAATCTCAGAGTTTCCTATTGCCCCACTATGGGTGTTCCAGCAGATTGTCCTCCGGACACACAGAGGGAATGCCTGCAGACAATGGAGCTGCTGACTGCCCATGCCCAGACCCTCCTCCTCTGGGGTCTTTCTGCAAGTTGGGGCTGATCCAGCCTAGAGTTATAGGATCACAGGATCATAGCATTGTGAAGGCTGGAGAAGACCACTAAGATCACCAAGCCCAACCTAAGCACTGCTGCACGTTGCACACCAGAGCACAGGGCAGTGCCCATGAGTGAATCGATGCATCCCGTGACCTTCTCTAAGAGAACTGCTGGCAATCCTCACTCCCAGATGCAAGGCTTGCAGTAATTGCTTACAAAAGCCCCAAACCACAACGTGCTGTGGATGCTCTGCCTCCAAATGAATTCCCTGCATTTCTGTTTTGTTTTGTTTTTTTTCTTTTCCCCCATTCATTAAACAGAAGGGGATATTGATCTGTGGCTGCCACAAATCTGCCCTCACACAGAGCTCAGGGGGCCTGCAGGTGCTCTGGAAACTGCAATAAATAGTGGTGGGAGGATTACTGGCGGCGGTTGCAGAGAGCACAGTGATTCTCAGAGAACAGTGCAGCCACCCGGGGACCTTCAGCCAGGTGGGGTTTCCCAGCACAGTGCTTCCTGCCAGCTGCAAAACCAACACAGAGCAGGACGTGCTTCATCTGAGCAAAGCGAGTTGTCCAAGTAACAAAAGAGGTGCATGCATCCATAGGCAGGGAGGGAAAGCCTGTCTTTTTTTCACTATAGCAATATTTGCTGTAGAAAGGAGCCTTCTGTGCTGCTTCAGCACACACAGACATTGCAGCTTCCAGGGCTGAAAGCAACAGTCCCCTTTCCCTCCCCTCCCCTGCCCTCCCTTCCCCTTCCTTTCTCTTCCCTTCCCTCCCCTCCCCAAACCCAGCTGCAGTGCTCAGCTCTGTCATAGCTCAGCAGCAAGGCAGGGATAACAATAAATCCCTTCTCCCACCTTCTTGCTGCATGTCCCCATCAGGCAGACCGTAACGGACAGGGGCTGTCACTTATTATGTGCTCACTTTGTGCTGAACACAACGCAGCTCTGATCGCAGCTCCGATGGGGGCTGCACCAACCATGGGGCTGCAATGAATCCCCAGGGCTGCAGTGGGGATGATGGTACTGGCATGCAGGGATGGGTGTGGGCTGTGCCAGAAGGGCTCATCCCAACCCACCCAGAGAATTTCCAGCCTCTATCCTACACGAGGCCCTGGGCATGGCATGCACGGATTCACTGGATTCACACGGATGCAGGGATGCCAGTGCTGGCTTCTTTCCAACCTCAGGGCTAGGCTTATTAAAGAGACATGACAATAACACACGAAAAGTCAGTCCTTTTGGGGGGGGAAGGGGGCTTCAAAGAGCTGCCACTGGTCACCGTCCCATTGCTGTGCAGTGTTACACTGGAAGCAACTGGGCAAAGGCTTGCGGGCTGCGAGGGAGCAGCAAAGCTCTGTGCCAGAACCACAGCTTCCCTACCTGTCACCACGTGGATTTTCAGCCTGAGCACACACGGCTGAGTTCAGGGGACACTGTCGTGCCGATTTAGGGTTTTATCTCCTTTCCTCTCCATTAGCTCTGATACCCTCTTATTATGCTGCAGAGAGAACCGTTTTCTCCTCCAGCGGTTGTCCCCTTTCCCACTCGGCAAATATTGATCTGCCCGTGTCCTCAGCACAGGGTGAGCTCAGCACGGCCGTGTCACCTCGCATGCCATCACCCATGGGGCCAAGGATGGAGAGGAAAGGACAGCAAGTGATTGCCATGTATTTTTCTCCCCCGTCCTCTCTCTCCCTACAGCAACAGTGCACGGGGCTGGGAGCTGCAAATGCAAACCAGCTCTGGGTTGAGGCTGCTGGGGACTGGTAATGGAATGATTTCAGCCCCAGCTCAAATCTGAGGAACTTGGGAAAACTGTAGGACCCTACTGGGTTCTCCATGCTGCCCCAGCCCAGACAGTATAAGAATATCCCCAGAAAGTCCACTGTAATAATGCCAAAGTGGGCAAAGTGCAGTGCAGTGCATGGAGAAGATGGAAGATATAGAGGTGATGATGGAGGGGAGAGGAGGAGTTGGAAGAGGTGTCAGGGTGGCCCAGGTAGGAAAGCAACTCAGAGAACAAAGAATGACTGCTGCTCCAGGTGCACCCAAATTGCAGTGGCAGGAGCAGCTGGGGCTAATGAGGAGGTCTGGGGAGAGCCAATGGTTGGGACCAGCCTGGGATGTGTGGCTCCACTGGGGCAATAAATAGGCAGCTGAGGGTTCTAGGGGCAAGAGAGGGAGGGTTGGGGGTAAGTGGTTTTTTTTTCCTGTTATGGGTGGTGGGGTTCTGCTGCACGTGTTTCAATGTGTGCTCTTAGGGGTATGTGGCTACTGTGGAAGTATGCTGGGTGAAGTCGTGCTTTGCTGCCTGCTTGGAGGGCTGCCTTGGTCTCATTTGGGTGCGTGTTTTATGTATGCCTATGGGGTGTTTTTTTTTTGTGTGTGTTTATGTTATGATAAACTTAGGAGCAATGTTGCCTGTCTTGCTTATGCCTCTCACCTGGGGTTATATTAGATGTGTTTGAAGGGGGTCTGTTTGAGCTTGGTCACACTGCCAGCGCATGACCTGATGCCTCTGCTGTGGGGATCTCTGGGCTGTGAGGTGGGGTTTGGGCTGGGATGTGACTGCCTCCCTTCAGATGGGGCCCTGAGCTGATGCTTCTAGGAGCCCTTGGTGGCCATGCCAGGCTTAGGCTGTCTAAATCAGTTGGACCTGGAGCTGGGGGAAGGTGTTCTTATCTCCACAAGGAGAGGCATGCCCTGCTTTCGCATGGGGTCACAGCTGCAGCTGTGACTTTCCCAGCCTGGTATTAAGTGGTGGTTTGTGCCCTTACTTAGTTTAGAGGCTGAGGTGTTGTGTGGATCTGTCTGAGCTCTGCTGAGGGCAGAGGAGTTGACATTCCTTCTCCGGGAGCAGCACATGTGTGGGGCTGTTATGGGGTCCCAGATGCTCAGGGGTGGAGGTAGTGTGGCTGTGAAGCTCACTCTGCCCTGTGCTGCCCCCAGAGCACGTGGAAGTTTTCAGCTGGCAGAAATCCTTGACCTGCCAAGATGCCAGTCGTGCCCAAGCATGGTGAGAGGATGAAGAGTTTCAAGAACAAGGGCAAGGACACTGCAGTAAGTACAAACCCCACTATCTGTGGCACCTCCTTCCAGAAACAGTGGAGCCAGCTGGAGCTTATGTGAGGGCTTCTGAATGCTATTTACCCACAGATCTTAGTACAGACTGTCAGGGGTGCTTCCATAGCTTCAGAGATGTGGTGTGGAGCTGCTGGGATGTGGTAGGAGTGGGATACAGGCTTTGGGTGAGTGGCTCTGGGCTGTCACTGCTGGCAGCATCCTTGGGGAGGGTGGGCAGAGATACTTTGTTGTGACCCTCCTGGCCGTGGCAAGGAGCTGGCTCTACTCCCTGTAGCAATCCTGGGGTTGCAGAGTCGGATCTGGCATAGGGATGAGCTGTTGGGGGGAGCTGGGCAGTGCTGATGTGGTGTCCTGTGCCCCCAGGCCCTGCACAGGCAGCGGGTGGAGGTGAACATTGAGCTGCGGAAGGCCAAGAAGGATGAGCAGATCCTGAAGCGCAGGAGCATTTCCATTGTGTCTCTGGAGAAGAGCCCCTCACCAGCAGAAGAGAAAAACGTGGTGAGTGCTGGGTGTTTGCTCCTGGGTGGGTGAGTGCTGCAGCACATGGCTGATGCAGAGCATCCCGTCTGCTTTGGGACTTGGGCCGCCACCACATCCAGCTCCAGTGACCTGGGTTAACAGCCAGGGCTGAATGCAGGGACTGGGGAGGGATTTGGGTGCTGCCCAGCCCTCCTCTGTGCTTTTTTGCATGGAAATGTGTATTGCAGCTTCCCTTGATGGCAGGTAGAACTGGGTGCAGCTCCAGGCACTGGAGCAGGGTAATTACTGTGCTCATGGCCCCATTATGGTGCCAGGGACTCCCCTGTATTTGATTACAAGGCTCAGCTGCCTGGAAGGCATTTGTGGGATTCTCTTCCTCTGTCTCATCCTGAAACTACATTGCATAAAGAGCAGACAGCACCTTAGATATGGAGCATTGATTGCCTTGGGTCTAGACAGCTGATTGAGTGTGAGATTACACCTGAGGGAGTCCTGGCTTGGAGTTCTGACTTGCTATCTGACTCTGAATCATCCCAACACAGATTGTTCCACTGTCTCTGGAGGAAATAGTGGAAGCTGTGAATGGGAGCAATACTTCGCTCCAGCTGCAGGCGACACAGGCAGCCAGGTATGCTGCTTGATGGGAGGGATGGGACTGCTGTGGGGTTTGGGGGCCAGATGGCATCGTTCCTGCTTGGGGGGCACTGAAGGCACAATAAGCTGCAATGGGGAAGGAGCCTCCCAGCCCAGGGGACTGGGGTCCTACAGAGTGCCATGCTGGGCTTGGGCAAAGCCAGCTGAAGGGTTGGTGGTGCCTTCTGGGCTGTGCTGGTTGCAGACACCTGAGGTGGATGGGAAGGAACCAGGTGTTGGAGGCTGGGTCAGAAGAAGGGCTGCTCTACAGTGGGATGTGGCTGAGCAGGGCTGTCCCCATGTGAATCACCATCAGCAGGGATCTATCCCCAGGGTCCAGGAGAGGCTGCATTGCAGCTGGGGCTTTCCTGGGATCCCTGCTGTGCAGTACAGCTGGCTTTCTGCTTGCTCCAGCTGAGCCTGCCCATGCGTGGGATGGCCTGGCAGCACCCTGAGCTTGCACCACAGTGAGATCTGGTGGCAGCACAGCTCTAAACCATGGATTCCCTCCTCTAACAGCACAGGTGTTGTGGCTGGAATTCAGATCTGGCTGGAAGTGCTCCCTCTTCTAGCTGTTCTTGGCTAGATGAGGACCTTGATAGTATCTTATGCAGATGGAGCCCAATGGCTACAAAGGTGCTGTGCCGTCTTGCAGGAGGATCCTGTCCAGGCAGAAGGACCCCCCTCTCAATCAAATCATCGAGCTGGGGATCATCCCTAGGCTGGTTGAGTTCCTGTCCCGTGCTGACAATGCTGCTCTGCAGTTTGAAGCAGCCTGGGCACTGACCAACATCGCGTCCGGCACCTCGGAGCACACCAGGGCGGTGGTGGAGGGGGGAGCCATCCCTGCCTTCATCTCCCTCCTGTCCTCCCCCCACATGCACATCAGTGAGCAGTCCGTGTGGGCGCTGGGCAACATCGCAGGTGAGCGGGGTCCCCGGGCAGAGCTGGGTTAGGACGTGGTCACTGCCTCAGCTGTGATAAACAGTGGTGGTCCTTGATGGGGCCCATCTCCCTGCAGCTCTGCCTCCATTCTGTGATTCTCATGGCCTGACAGGCTTTCTGTCCCTGTTGGTCCTGCAGGAGGGTTTTGGCCAAAGCCAAATGCAGGAGTGCATCTTGCTGAAGACCAGTGTCATTTCAGGGGGGTCTCTGGCTGCTGTTGGATGTTGCCTGTCTTGCGACTTAAATACATATCATAAATAACCCTTTTTATCTGTGCAGGTGATGGTCCTCTGTACAGAGATGCTCTTATCAATTGCAATGCGATTCCTCCCTTGCTGGCTCTGGTGTCTCCTGTAACTCCAGTAAATAACTTTCTTGCTCTTGACTTGGCACTCCCAATCACTTGGGTAATGGGTGAATGGTGATGTGATTCTCAAAACAGCTGGATGGGACCCTTGTCTGAACTGCTTTTAATGAACCTAACCCTCAACAAGATGCCAGGCAGATGCATTTCAAGTCAATGCAAAGATCTGGTCGAAGCTTTCCCCTCCAGCTTTGACCATCTCAAGCTAGGAGTAAGTTGCAATTGGCGTGCAGCAGACTTGCATATGCGTGCAGAGGGCAGAACTTGTCCTTCCTGCTTTCTCCTGCTGTGCCCTGCCCTCCTGCAGCAATGCCTGCCCCACAGCTTTCAGGGGAAGAAGGACCTTTTCAGAGTGGTGTGAGGCAGGCTGCAGCTCTGAGAGCTCCAGCAGTGGGATGGATGCACCCAGGTGTCCCACCCTGTGTGTGTGCTCTCTGTAGGCAGAAATTCAGCCTTTCAGGGTAGGGCTGAGGAAAATGCCCTCTGGGCCTTATTTGAATTTATATTGCAAAATCTGTAGAAGAATTCTCCAGCCACTCCTGACTCAGCTTTGTCTCTTCTTGGGGAGCACTGTGAAATGTCACAAAGTATGACGGTCCCATCCCCTACACACCTTGGTGGCTGTGATGCTGTGCATGAAGCTCCACTGCTCTCCTGACTGGGATGAGAAAACTCAAACCCTCCTCTATGACGATGGGCTGCTAATATTGAAGTAACACGCCCTTGATCTTGTCCAAAGAATGCTCTGTAATTTGTCCTGTGGACCTGGCAGTGAGCTGTTTGGTGCCTTTGTTAGTCATAGTGGCTTGTCATCCCACCGGATCTGAGGTTATTGGAACTTAATATTGGAGAAGGAGGAGGGGAGGTCTGCTCTTTCATCTCCCTGCTTCAAACAAGCCTCAGTCCTTATTAAAGAGGTTCCTCCTGGCTGATAACATCTGCTGCTGTGGAGCAGTGCTGGTTGCACCAGAGGGCTCTGCAAGGAGGATCTCACAGCTCCCTTGTCTTCCAGGTTGGGTTCCTGAGGAACATCACATGGACTCTGTCAAACCTGTGCAGGAATAAGAACCCATACCCACCTCTGGAGGCAGTGAGGCAACTGCTGCCCGTCATCACCTGCCTGCTGGAGCATGAGGACAAGGATATCGTCTCTGACTCCTGCTGGGCTGTGTCCTACCTGACTGATGGCTCCAATGACCGCATCCAGATTGTGGTGGATACGGGGATTCTGCCACGGCTGGTGGAGCTCATGAGCAGCCCTGAGATGATTGTCATGGTAGGGAACAACCGATTGATCCTGGCCTCTGGCCCTTTAATATAGGGGCATGTGGGGAGAGGGAAGGAGCAGCTCCTTGCTGTCTGTGGTCTGCTGTCACCTCACTCTGCAGTTCTACTTGTTGCTGGTCAAGCCAGTGCTCTGTTCCTTCTTGCTGTGGCTGGGAAGAGCCTGTAAAGCTGCTTAGATCAGAACAGGAGGCTGGTAGGTAGGTCTGTAACCACAGCAGTAATCGTCCATGGGACTTCATTTGAAGGATCAGGCACTTAGTGAGGGCTCTTGCTGGTCTTTCTGGTGTGTATCCCTTCAGATAAGATTTCTCATCTCCGTCTGCTCTAATCTCTGTCTAGACTCCAGCTCTGCGTGCCATTGGGAATGTGGTTACAGGGACTGATGAGCAGACCCAGGCAGCTATTGATGCTGGTGTCCTGGCTGTCCTGCCCCTTCTGCTGCGACACACGAAGCCAGCTATACAGAAGGAGGCAGCATGGGCACTCAGCAACATTGCAGCCGGGCCGTGCCAGCAGATCCAGCAGCTGATCACCTGTGGACTGTTGCCACCTCTGGTGGAGCTGCTTGATAAGGTAAGGGGATGAGGACAGCTCTGTGCACACAGGGGCAGTGCTCAACTTCCGTCTCTGCTGCTTTGTTATGAGGTGCAGTGCCCAGGAGCCACCTGATCAGTGTTCTGTGAAGCTGCTGGTTCAGAGGAACAGTGTGAGCACTGTACTTAGTACATCTGCATGGAAAAAATCAGCTTGGAGCTGGTCTTGACTGCCCTGCCTTGTGTCCATCCAGTGCGAGGAAAGCAGGCCAGTCCAAATTGTGTGCAGAGACTGGCTGTTCTCACCTGGCATCTCAGCCTGCTCTGAGGGATGCTGAAGTCTGGGAATGTGTTTTCTGTGCTGCTTTTCCAGGGGGATTTCAAGGCCCAGAAGGAGGCGGTGTGGGCAGTGGCCAACCTGACAACTGGTGGCACTGTGGAGCAGGTGGTGGAGCTCGTCCAGTCTGGGGTCCTCAAGCCTCTGCTCAACCTGCTTTTGTCCAAAGACAGCAAAACTATCCTGGTCATCCTGGATTCCATTTCAAATCTCTTCCTGGTAAGATCTTTTGTTGTATCCCCTCACCAAAGGAGCAGTGAGGTGTGAGAGGGATGCTTGCATGGTGCAGCTGGAACAGATCCTCCCCAGCAGTTAGTCTTGCAGGAGTGAGACTTCATGCCTGCCTTGTTCTTGGGTCCTTCTGGGTTGCCCAAAGGGCTTAGCATGATGAAGTCCCTGAGTGTTTCTCCTTCTGGAAAGGAGAGGATGCAGTATGCTAATCACTAAGCCATATAGAAGTGAAGGTCTTGCAGAAGTTAGATGGTCCTGGAGTCTTCCAAGGGTCCAGGAGCTGTTTCAGTTGGCAGCAAAACCACAGCACAGTGATCCCAGAGGAGCAGTTCAAAATATACTGCAGCCATATTCCGACATCTCTCCTGAGCGCAATGCAGACCCTTGCGTTTCTACCTGCAGTCACTTGATCCTTAGGTTCAGGGCCCTGCAGCACAGACCACCTTGGCCCTATTTCTGACGTGGATTATACTTGCCTCCTTTGTTTGCAGGCAGCTGAGAAGCTGGGAGAAACAGAGAGGCTGTGCCTGTTGGTAGAAGAACTTGATGGTCTGGAGAAAATTGAAGCCTTGCAAACCCACGAGAACAACATGGTCTACCGAGCTGCTCTGAATATCATAGAGAAGTACTTTTCTGGTGAGGTATGTGAGCTCTTGTTGCTGCTTATTTGAAAATGAGCTGTTGTGTGCTGAAATGAAGCACATCATCTAAAGATGCTGAGATAAGTCCTTAGGTCTCTGCTTGAATGGGGTAATTCTTGTAGCTTACTCCCTTTACCTTCCAAAGCTCTGTAACTTTGGAGAAGAACCCCAATCTGTCAGCTGACTGTTGTGCAATAGAGATGTTCTGATAGCATCTTGCTGCTCAAATTTCCAATGGCATCAGCTAGCATCACTGCAGTTGCTGATATGCATTCCAAATGTGGGGAGGCTTCCTCTTTCCTGCCTGGCTTGTTGCTAGGAAGGGCAGCCTCCTACTCACTGATAACTGTGCTCAGGTTCCTTCTGGATTACTTGACTCTTCTCATGTTAAGCTTGTGAAAAAAGTACAGGACCTCAGCTAGGAGTCACAAGGGAATTCCATAACTGTCACGGGTCCATATTTGGATCCAGCCTTGTTATCACAGGTTGGGGAACACCAGAGTAGAAGCTTACAGTGGTATGGGAGACCTCAGAGCTGAGGTCTGAGCTTCGCCTGCAGTGTTTTAAACAAGTAGAGATGCAGACTCATTAACTGATGGCTGCTAACTTCCTCTTAGGAGACTTCTGATCTGCAGCCTGGGACCGATGAGGAGGGGCTGTATAACTTCTCAGTGGAGAAGCAAGACTTCAACTTCTGAAGACGAAGCATTGCACAGCTCTGACTTGGTGGGTGGAGGCTGGGTTTCCTGACCAAGAGGAGCAGAGGTGTATAGTCCTTTTACATTTGAAACTTAACAATAAATTGCACTTGTGAATTTGTACTTACTGCCTCTATTCTCCTTTTCCCTCATACTCTGAGATCATAGCTCTCTGGGCCTTAAACATGGTAGAATATGTATTGGAGTTCTTGGATGTGTTTTGTTTTCTATGTGAGACATTGCCTGCCTGCAGGAGCACAAGTTGTGTAACTTTAACTGTTTGAGCCAAAAAAAAAAAAGCTAATAAGTAGAGTGTACCACCAAACCCTGCTTGGCCTTTGTGTTTGTGCTGTGGCTCCTGGGCCTCCCTGCAGGATACAGGGCATTTCTCCTCCAGGCTGCCTAGAAAGAAGGAAGCAGAGCCTGTGCTCTGTACAAGGTAACAGCCCTAAGCTTGGAGGGCGTAGCTGATTGAACTGCTGGAGTTGCTGAACTGTGGAGTGATGCCAGGATTTATTTCCTGGATCTGACATTATGAAGTAAAAATCCGAATAGCACAAAACCTGGATGTGCTCTGGAGGTGAGTGCTTGTGTGGATCCTTCCTTTGCCCTGTGGGTTTGCACAAAGGGCTCTGCTGCCAGCACCACCTTACAGTGTGCTGCTGATGCAGCATCTGGAACTGATTGGATTTCGGTGGGTAAAAGGAGCCTGAGGTACATGCTTCCTCAGTGTAAATGGAGCTGGGGACCGGAGCTGGCCTCCTGCTGCTGCCCTGCTCTTCCTGTGCGTGGACACAGGGCTGCTGTGTGCTGATGCTCTGCTACTTACAGCAAGCTAAAAAGGGGAAGGTCAGAGCTTTGAGGCTCCTCTCCTGCTCACCTGTGTGGCTGCTGTAGATAAGTTGCATGCTTCCACCTTTGCAGTGCCAGGGTGGAAGAGATGTGTCCATGGATGTGATGCTGGGTTCATGATGCTCCATTTTCCAAATCCAGAGCATTGAGATGAACTAAAAAAAAAAAAACAAAGTATTGCTGTTTGGAGTGTCCTCTTTCCTGACCAAAGGGAGCTCAGTGATAACTGCTGTACTGGAGATGTGGGAAAGATGCTGCTGGAGCCCATGTAGGCTTGTGTGTACTGCATTAGGATCTGATTAGGGAGAAGGAGTTTGTAGAGGGAAAGCAGATTCTCTTCTAAAGCTTTACTCTTCGTTTCACACTGCCAGAGGAGCACCCAGGAACTTCTCCAGCGCTGTGCAGCTGTGTTCTGCAGGTCTGGCCTTACAGGAGAAGTCAAAGGGGGGTTTTGGTGGAGGGGAGCGATGTGGCCCTCTGCTTTCAGGGCTAAAGGGTGAGCGCTGGCTACCTGGCAGCATTTGCTGCCCTGTCTGGCTCCATGTGCCCTGCAGAGCCCTGCCATGGGACAGGGTTGGCTCGTGGCTTTGCCTCCCGCTGAGTCCAGAGGCTGCTCTGTGTTTGGTGGGGTGCAGATTTAATGGGGTTTGGCCTTTGGTGATTTCATTTCTGGTAGCAAACCAGGAAGGGTGGCTTATGGGATGCTTTTGAGCTTACATTTTTGTGGCTTATAAATGAAGTGGTGGGCTGGTTCACATCTTATTGTACCCCATTTCCCTCCATTGACTTCCATGCTGCTGTGAGCATCTGTGTCCACTGCACCACATCCACGTCCTCCTAAATCCCCCCTGTACCCAACAAAGGCTATTCTTTACTTTGCTTCCTCAGCAAACAAACTTTCGCAGGCAAGAATACAGGAAATGAGATAATTCTGGAGACATCCATGTCAGTGAATGTCACTTAAAGCAGCTGTGCATTAATTTGGCATATTTTTGGATCGGTAGGTGGGAAAAGTGTACAGAGAAGCCACATTCGTATATTTTGTCCAAAGTAATCCACGGGAGGAGTCCCGGATTTCAGTGAGGTTAAGGTTAAAACGGCGATGTTTTCAGCGCGAGGTTAACGCGCTGCGGGGTCGCGGTCCTCCCGCACGCCAGGGGGCGCCGCACTCCTCCCTCAGAGCCGACCTCCTCAAGATGGCGGCGCCGCGCCGCCTCTCCGCCCGCGCGCTGACGTCACGCCCCGAGACGCGGGGCGGGGCCGAGGCGGAGCGGAGGCGCTGTCCGGGCCGGGTCGGGCTGGCGGCGGCGGCGGCTGAAGCGGGCGGGCGGCGGCGGGTCCGACCGCGGGCGGAACGCGGAGAGAGCGGCCGGAGGTTGAGCGGGCCCGCATGGGGTTGCGCGGGGCCGCGGGTTGATCTCGCCGCGGGGCGCGATGTCGAATCCCGGGACGCGTCGGAACGGCTCCAGCATCAAGATCCGCCTCACAGGTAATAGCGGGGCCCGCCGCTCACGGGCGCTCCTCGGGGCGGAGGGGGGAGGGGCCGCGGGCCGCTGCGTGCCGCCGTGCCGGGCCGTGTGCCGCCGTGTGCCGCCGTGTGCCGCCGTGTGCCGGGCCGTGGCGGCCGCGCGGTGAGGCCGGGCCGTGGCGGCGGGCCCAGCCGTTACCGCTGCTGCTCTCCGTGCCCCCGCTCCCAGCCCGGCGTGCTGCTGCGTTTCCGAGTTATTTCCGTTTATTTCCCTTATTTGTTGTTATTGTTCATTTCCCCTCGCTGCCCACCCCGCCGTTCCCTCGGGTTCCCCCTTCGCTGCCGGCAGACTCTGAACGAGCCCTGAGCTCCTGAGCTCGTCTCGTTTGCCTGATGGACTCCATCAGCTTTGTTGAGAGCCCCGTTGTGCTCTGTGCGTCTCGTTGCTCCGAGTGCTTTCGCTCTGGGTTGGTTGTTTTGTTTCGTGTTTTTGCTTTGTTTCCCTTTTTGCTCTCCTCCTCGCTTGCTTCCTCCCCCAAACCCAACTTCTGCAGTCTTTGCCCTGAGCCAGATGAGCTCCGTGTCTCCTCACGAGGTCTGCGTGCACGCATGGAGAAACCAATTTATGTTGCAACCTCCGAGGTCTGCATTAGATCTTCTGAAAGCTGCTCTGGCTGATGCTGAACTGCACTTCCAATGGGAAGAAGTGCAAGTTCTGCTTCTCGAAGCTGTGGGGTGAATTGTTAATAAATAAGGCCCCGTCCGACCTTTCAAAGGCAACAGGTGGATGCTTGGAAATCTCGGTGCTGTGGTTCATTCAGACCCAGGCGCTGGCATTGATCTCTACGGAGCTGCGGCTGTGGGAGGGTGAGATATTGCCAAACAATGAGACAAATGGCACGAGGTAATCTTCAGTTCCAGGTTAGCTTGCTCCTGGTGTGTGCTGCGATCAGTCAGAAGCCACTCTTCAAAAAAAACCCGGTTTGCTTTTAATCCTTTCTTGATCCCGTGCTGCTCGTGCTTTACAAGGCTGCAGTTGGTGAGGAAAATGTCAGTCTGAAAATCCTTTCGGACACGAGAAGGCTGGAAATATTTTTAGGGCATATAGATGATGTTTGATCTGAAATTAGTTTTGTGGTGCCGTGTGCTGAATGTCAGATCAGTCACTGATGTGCCTCGTTTTTATGCCAGCCAGTCAATAAAACGCTGGGAGTTGAGTAACTCGTGCTGTGGTTGTAGCCCTGCTGTGGTTGTAGCCCTGCTGTGGTTGTAGCCCTGCTGTGGTTGTAGCCCTTCGGAGCGGGCGGGTGTCATTTCAATAACAGATAGAAGCTGTTGGTTCTAGTTTTAAGGAGTGAATGCAGCATCAAAGTGCTTTTTGCCTTTTAGCACGCACTATTCCCTCCTAGATGAGAGCATTTTGTGCAAGAGGCTGAAGTTTCAGTTTATTGAGCAACTTGGTGGATTTTCTCACTCATCTTTTTTTTTTTTTTTTTAAATTAATTAATTGCATTGGAGAACTCTGCTTGCTCAAACACATTTTTGGTTTTTACAAGCACGCAACCTGGGTGGTATGACAAAAATTGCTTCATTTAATCAAAAATAAATTGCTCTGGGAGAGGTTTCCCTTTGGAGTTGTTAGGAAATGCTGTATCCTCAGCGTGGCTGGGGATTGCTGGCCTGCCTTACCTGCTCCAAAGCACTGCAGCTAGCATGGCTGCTGTTTCCTCCTCTGTTCTGCTGCCCAGAGAACGTCTTCTGTTACGATTTACTACCTGCATTGTGTTTCCTGTGATTAGAGACCATTTCTGTTTTGCACCCCCAAGGAGGCTGTGGATGCCCCATCCCTGCAGGCATTCAGGGCCAGGCTGGATGTGGCTCTGGGCAGCCTGGGCTGCTGGTTGGTGACCTGCACGCAGCAGGGGGTTGGGACTGGATGAGCATTGTGCTCCTTTGCAACCCGGGCCATTCTGTGATTCTGTAAAATGCCACTTAGTCTGAAGATGACTGCTAGGAAGCAAATGGTGGTTGAATCTTTCTGCTTTTTTGTAAAGGCATCTTTTTTTCCTTTTTCCTTGTTTATTGGCACGGTGTTTGTATGAGCAATGCACTGAAAGCATTTTACTTATGTGAACGTATTAGAAACTATCATCCAGGTCCTGCAGAGTGGTGTCAGTCCTGTCCCAATGCAAATTGCAATGAAGTAACACGTTCTGCTTAGGAATGAAAAAACAAACCAACACCTGCAACTGCACGTAACTTGGATGATGGATTAAAATGACTGCGGCCTCAAACGTGCTCATCTCTCCTTGTGTCTCAGTTCCTCCATAAGTGTGAGCTGAGCTCCTTTTGGAGCTTTCCCCACTGCTGGTGATGCAGCAGCCAAGGGTGTTTATGGCCTTGTCTCTCTGCAGTCCTGGGCAAAGTGAGGTGGAACTTGTCACTCTGTGGTCTCTTTGCGTCGGCGCTGTCAGCGGGGCAGCACAGCCGTGACAGATGTCTCAAAACAGAGATGGCAATAATGAAATGGCATTGTGAGTGCTTGGGAGTCTGCTCGGGATCTTCTGGGTCAGGGAGGAATGGTCCAAAGTCAAAGGGGCCTTTGTGGAGCACGGCCCTTTTTTAGCTGATGTCCTCCTCTGAAACCTTTGTTTGCTGCTGCAGTCGCTGCTCCCTGGGGGAAGTTCCAAAGGGTTTATCAGCTCCAAAGCTTACAGGCTTCTTCCTCATACTGTTATATCACCCAGAAGTACACGTGAAAACTGCAGTCTCATTGCGCTGGATCTCAGAGATACTCTTGTTCCAGGTAACTTGCCTGTGGAATTGGGAAGGTTGTGCAGAAGTGGCCTAAGAGTGCAGTTTTCCTACCAGAAAACCTCACCGTTGTGTTCTGACTTCACCAGTACGGCTTTTTCATCAGCCTCGCAGCAGAGGTGCTCACAGCAGTCTGGCTTCTGGTGCCGGAGAGGAGCTGAGAAAAGATGGGGAAGGAAAAAGCGTTTGTTCAAATGTTACAGATTGCTTCGGAGTGGGAGCAGGAAGGGGAGAGGACCTCGTGTGGAAGTTCAGCCCAGGGAAACGAGTAGGTGACAAAAGCAGTTCCTTTAGCAGAGGAGCTGCAGTTGGCATCGCAGGAGAGCGCAGTCATCCCTCAGTGAAAAAGGGCATTCCTCCTTGGCAGTTTGTTATTGTATGCGTGGAGGTCTTAAACCGAGGGCGAGAGGAAGGAGAGCTCAGATGTCAGAAATGCCGAGGAGGAATGAGGAAGGTGATGAGGAGGTGCCCGGTTTGTGTGAGGTGAGCGCATTCACAGGCAGCGTTTGATGGCTGTAGGAAGCGTTGTGCTTAGCAGAGGCAAAGGGCACAGAGGTGGTTTCATTTCCCTGTCCTCAGAGCAGCTTAGGGAAGTCCCATCTGCAAAGTGCTTGTAAATGGCCGGCTTGGGCTCGTTTTGCAGCCATTCACTGGTAATTTAAGGAAAGCATGAAAGGATACAATGGCTTCAAGTACCAAGTAAAATGCTACGTTTCTTTAAAAGCAGTACGCTTCAGCTTGTTATGGAGGCATACGTTAGGAAGTCACAAACGCTTCCCTTTCATGACTAATGTAGTATTGATCGAGTCAGCAGAGTTAACCGACTGATCAATAGCAGCGCTAATATCGGCCACCCAGACAGTTTTACGTCCTGCGCTCAGAAACAATGACAGTCTGTGCAGGGATCTCTATACCAAAAAGTAGCGAATACCTGGTGGGCTGTTTGTCGTTTGATGTTTTTACGTTAGAAACTGAGTCCTGGCTGCAGTCTGATGGTGCAAGAGGCGGCTAGGCTGGCCGGCCAGCCATTTTAGTCTGCCCTCACATTTGTGGCTGCTCAGGGGCTCGTTGATGGGAATGGCATGGAGCAAGGGAAACTTCATATAAAAATGTAAAAAAAAATCTCGCTTTCGTGGGGAGAGCAGCCTCTGCAACGGGCAGCTGGCGTCCTGCAGCCGCTGGGGTGGGAACACAGCAGACGGGTGGGCTGCGAGCCGCTGCCTTTGTCCCTCCCAGTGCGCCCAGGCCGTGCCAGCACCATTGTCCCGGTGGAGGCAAATTGTCTCCGAGACGTTCCCTCAGGCAGCGAAAGTAGAAACAATAACTACTTTATTCCCAACTCGAAACTTCCCTTTCTCAAACCGGGCGCCTTGCTATGAAGGAACGTAATTTGGCATGTTGTCGTGGAGCTGCTTAATGATTTCTTATTTAATTCCTTACGGCGTTCTCACCCTCTTCCCTAAAAGGCTTTGTCGCGTTGTAACGTTCTGTAGCGTTACGCTGTGCTGTCAAACGGAGCCTGCCATCTCGCAGCGAGGAGCTGAGCATCGCATCGGGCTGCTGGCTGCTGCTCCCGACCCCAAGGCAGCCGCCGGTGCCCTGCAGGTAGAGGAGGGGTTGCGCTGCGCCCGGTTCCTGCTGCCGGCCCTGGCGCTGTGTGTGCTGGAGGTTTGTCTGGATCGCCGCCCGACTTTAAGCAAGTCCAGTTGACATGTTTAAAGTTGGATTAGTCTGGTTAGATTACTTGCTGCTATTTATGGTTCCAGACTTAAATACTCGCTCGGCTGCCCTGTTCGTTTGGTTGAAATAGCGTGATAGGGGAGATTGGTGTGAAAAGATAAGGTTAGATCAGAATGTTTGTGAAGCTGAGGTGTGTACGCTTCAGAGGAACCCATTTAAGGTTTGAGTGCAGGGAATATTAAAGAAGGTTTTAAAAAAAGAGGCTGCTCTCTGTGCCAGTGTTTTCTGTGGGTGAGCAGGGAGACCTTTTGATGGTTTTTTCCATCTCCCAAACTGATACAAATGGGACTGTGAAAAGGACTGGATTCTGCAATATCACGGAAAGCTTTTATCTGTATTACTGCCTTGATAATTTGCATTTGGGAGCCAAACACTGATGCTGATTTATGCTCTCAAAGTGAAACAAAGCTGTATTGCCACGATATGAAAACGCTTTGTTCTTTCCTGTACCGTGAGTTGGTTTGGGTGGGCAACCAGGAGTTGGTTTGGGAACCAGTCAGTGAGATGTGAAGTCTCAGGATGTTTGCAGACCCACTGTGTCATTTCTCCTGCTGTGACCTGTTTCGCCATCATGGTACGTGCTGAGGACTCGAGTGCAGCCCTCACTGCTCCGGCCAACAGCAGGGCATCAATGATGAGAGCAGCGCTACAGCTGATTGACTGCCAGCAGTTTTACCTTAATTCCATCTCCCCTTCCTTAGCATGCACATTAGAAAGCCTGCAGTTGGCCATGCAGCTGGTTAATGCAAGCACTCGTGTTACTGCTGGTCACGGGGAAGTTGTGCTGCTTTCAGATAATGATGTTTCAGGTGCTTACAGATGAGTTCCTGCAGGCACTGCTGCAGTAACTTAAGATGTTATCTCCTTGCTTGTCTGCTGACCCCCCTTTGCCAGGAATTTGTCACTCACTGCAGGGAACTGGTGGAGGAAAACCCGGAGATGAATTATGAGCGCATCTGTGCAACTTCAGCTGCTGAAATTGAGTCTTCAAGAATTTAAATGGAGGGGCTGGGCTTTGAGAAGCTGGGGTATGAGCGTGTTTGTCTTCTGTTGGGAGGGGGTGAGTTTGGAAAAGAAAAACAGAAGAAAGAGAGCAGTGAGCCCTGCAGCAGGCTTTGCTGGAGGTGTTTATTGGTATATATCCATTTGTAAATGATTTATCTAAGTATTTGTGATGGCAGGAGGAACCTGCCTGCTGGTTGGCAAAAGGTGAGCCAGTGGGTGACAGGTTAAGATGTTACGCTGCTTATAAACATTGTTGCACGTCTCTTGGAAAGGCAGTGGTGCAGTTTTTGAAGGGGATCCCAGGCATGTTCCTCTCCCATTTCCATCCGTCATCCTTGTGGAAGCTGTAAAATGCAAGGAGAGGATGGTGGGAAAGTGTTGGAAGTTTTTCTTTCGATCAGTCTCATGAACTGGCAACTACACTGGGAATATCAGGGGATCCTGGAGCTGGGTGATAAATGTGACGATGCTCTAGTTGAATTGGCAGAATAAGCTCGCATGCTGTTTGAGAAAGAATCTCTCCATGGGGCTGTAATAGCTTGATGCCTTCCTCTTCACTAAGTCATTTTTGTCAAGTGAAAGGCCAAAATTCAAACTGGCTTGTTGTCAAGGACACTAAGCACAGCAGGCAGAAATCCCCAAGGCTACCCAGTTCACGGCGCAGAGAGGCAGAGCCGGCAGAGCACCATTTGCTCACTCTCCCCTCCCCCATGAAAAATCCTTTTTTATTTTTTTTTCCCCCTTTTTTTTTTTTTGCAGGATATGGACACTGTTATGCATACTAATAGAACGCAATGGCGAGTATTTAAATGGGGAGTTTGTTCATCTCTCTGGGGGTGAAACAATGTTGGATTGTTGGGGCGCTGCGTTGTGGTGACCGCGCCGCTCGCCCCGCCGGCTGCGCGCACCTCCTGCAGCTGCACCTTGCCTCTGTGCACCTCACTCCGGGAGGCTCCTAATCTCAAACTGTGCCATTAAAGCTGTAAGAAATGCTGGGAAGCCCTGGGGAATCAGGTGTGCCTTACAGCTTTCCATTTCATGCTTTGTTTCCTTATTGTCACTTCAGAATACGCGGCTACGCGTTGGGCGGCGTTAAACCACGCGATTCCCTTCTGGTGTTGGTGACCACAGGGATGCTTCAGGAAGGAGTGTTCAGGTTCAGGTTTAGCCATGATTGTTATTTCCTTTCAAATAGTAGATGCTTCTTTCCCAGGAGGTCAAGAAGAAGCCCCACATGAAGCTGATTAGGTGGCTCTATTGCAGAGATGCCCTGACGTTTTGCAGTCATCTTCACTTCTGCATTAACTCCTAGTGGATAGTGATATTTTTGAAGAAGTTGCAATTCTCTTCCTTCAAGTTGATGAAGTCTGCCTCAGTACATCTTAGTATTTGGAAGAAAATAGCATTTTTTAGTGAGTGAATTAGAAGGAATAGCATTTTCTTTGTCCTTTCTATATGTTTGCGTTTCAGCCTTCCATAAAAATCTGCTTATTTCCTCTGATCATTGGACTACAATAAAATACACGTCTTCTTATCAATTCAAAGTTTCCCTTTCTTGTTTATTTTGCAAAATTAAATTTGGGTGTGTTAAAGAAAACCAGTTCTTCTAATCAACCTCCTTCATTTCCAAGATACTCCATCAAAAGCTCTCCATTGTGATTTTTCTCTTCAAAAGCCAGAAGTCCTTTAAGACAGTTGCCTTTCTCTTTATTTCGGCTTGAAGACAACTGCTAGCATCACTCTGATCGCATTTCCTCCAGCCCCGACTGCAGGCAGTGTCACAACTCCAGCATGGGATGGACCTCAGTGCCTCGATCTGTGTGCTCAGTGGATGCATCCTTTAAACGTGTGTGCTCCATTTAGTGCAGAGCATGAACAGTCAGAAAAGTCACTGACTGTATGGATTATGCTGTTGCTTGTTTGTTTTTTTGCTTATACTAAGTGCAGTATTAAGAAAAGTGGAGTTTCAATCTGATTTTGCAGTGGTTGATATACTTCCAGTGGACGCTTTGTTCTTTATTCTTGCAGCTGATGTGTTTGGGGTTTTCCCATGTATTTTTGTAAAAAATGTGGGAACTTGGATTTAAACTGAGAAGCAAAAGGCATAGATATTGTACTGAGCAAGTGTGAGCCTGGTGAATGGATACGGCGTCGTGGAATGAGGCTTCTTGGAACTTCTAGCATGAGTGGCAGAGAAGCCATCAGAATTGGGAATCTCAGAGTTGAGCAGCTCAGTGTAAGCTGGAGGTGTGCCGTCAGCCTTTGAAAGAAGAACTTGGCCAATACCTTGAGATGGTATTTACCTCCATATTATTATAACAGTAGAAATTACAGGCAGTTTCTTTTACAACTTTCTTAAAAGTAACTGCAGAGAGGAACGTGTCAAGGTGTGATGAGCACCTTACATCTCATATGTGTGTAAATACCCTGTTAGCAGCAGGTCAGAGGGAACAGAAACGGCTTGGTGGCCAAACCAAACCAAAAAGCCCGCAGTGCTGGGGATTTTGAAAATCTGACTTTCAGAAAACCGATTTTTCATCTCTTTTCTTTTATTATATGACCAGTTTTAATGCTGTAGGGGCTGTGATGCGTTTAACCAATTCCTGAAATATTTTGAGCAGAGAGGAAAATTGTCCATTTGGGTTCCCCCCGTTGTACAGATGAAGCACGCCGTGGTTCAGCTGCAGGAGGATCCGTGGAGCTGGCAGGGAGCAGAGGGGACTGAGGCACAAAAGGGTGCGACTGCAAAGCGTCATGGCTTTGCTCAGCTTGGTGCTTGTGTGATGCAACCAAGGTAAATTTGGTTTTAACAGGGTGCTTGCAGTTCGTCACAGACCTTAATTTTCATCTTTCCAGTGTTTTTAGGGGACAGAACGTTAACAGACTTTTTTCCCAATGCATATCAATGGGAAGCAGCTGTTACAGGTCAGTAGCGCAGTGCAGGTAGGCAGCCGGCCCCGACTGCTGTACAGCGAGCACAGAGCATCACAGCAGTGCTGCTGCCACCAGCTGCCTTAGCAGTGTTTTTCCCTGGGCCAGGACAAGGCTCAGACAGACAAAAGGAACGTGTACATGGATGTTCTGCATGTGTCACGTTCCTCAGTCTAAAATTAACTACCTTCTCGGAATTAGACAAGTCTGTTTGCTAACAGAATAAATAATTCTTCTGTGCAATCCAACAGCTTGGCTTCAGCTCGGGCACAAGTGATCTTTCTGCTGCCGTTCAATCACAGAGGTAATTTGACTTGTCTGCAAATACTGTTTTGATAAACTTCCATAGGAATTAACGCAGCGCCCATCAAATGGGGTTTATAAAAAGTTGCTTGGGAAAATGTGCCGTAAGTAGTCTGCAATTCGAGGCATTTCCTTCGCGGGATGCTTATCAAGTCTGCGTGTGCTACTTCCAAACTGAACTAGGGCATAGATGAGAGCTATTTTTGATAGAAGGGGGGAGAAAAGGAAATAAAGCTGAGCTGAGAAATAGTAGCGGCTTTCCCTTTTTTTTTGATCATCGCCTCGGGATGCAAATTGTACACATGTGCAGAGGGAAAACAGACTTTGAAACAGCAGAAGGAATCAGAGTAATCTGCGATGCTCGAGATGATGCTGGCAGCGTAAACGTGACTGAAATAGTCATCGTAGGGCTGGTGGGTAAATATGTTAGAAGCCTTGGGATAAAGTGGCTTCTCTCACATAGCCGCTATAGCAAGGAAAACCAAAACGCCCTGTTTGTTCCTGGGCTGGTTCTGTGCTGCAGAGCAGCTGCCAGTTGTTCAGACAGCCGTGCTTCCAGATGCCCCTGTGGAGCTGTAAAGCTCTTCTTTTTTTCTTTTATTTAATGATAGCAGCAAAGAATTGTAGCATAGATGAAAATAGATGAAAAGGACGCGGGAAAAATTTCTGTGGGGATTTCTTCTGGATGAGAAGGCTGGTACTGCTCTGTTTCCTAAGCGATTGGTGGTTCCTTATTTCAGCAGCGAAACCTGGCACGCCGAGCTGCCCGTGCATCTCAGAGCCAGGGCACTGCTGCCTCCTCCATCAGGCTGATGAATGAAATTAAGGGACAAGCTTAAGCTTCTTTTCATCCTGGAAGAGGTATAAGGAGGCTGCAGAGGGCATTGCACCTGCCAGTCTCCTCTAAATGAGTTTTGGTACTTTATTTGAAGATCTGGAAGGAGTCAGCAGGAGTGGGAGAGCAGCTTTGGGGTGGGACAGGAGGGACGTGTGTGTATCCAATCCACCACCTTTCTCCAGTAAGTTTATCTTCATTCATTTGTCTCGTAATTGAACAAGCAGAGTTGTTCTCCCAGCATTGTCTCTTTTGGTTCTGTTTGTTAGAACATAATATTCCCTGGCAGAAACATGCGGATGACTGTATCAATCACTTGTACTAACCCCTTGCCTACTTTTGTTTTGACTTGGGGGTTTTGTTTTGCTTTTAATCCAGATGAAATTGTGTGTTAATTCCTTGCACAGAGATCCATCTGCGTCCTGCGAGCGTGTTGCTTGCAGCATCAGACAATGCATCAACCTCCTACTGGCATTTTTTAATTAAAAGTACAGTGCTATCACTTCAAATTAATGCCACATAGCTTATTTTAGCGAGGAAGAGAAATGTTGTTTATAGGTTTTTCTTATGAAAATTGTTTATTAAATCTTGCTCTCCTTTGTTTCTCCCTAGCAGTTTGTCATTCAGCGCCTGGACAGCATCAGATTCCTGGTGTGCGAGTTGTGTTAGTGATATGAGTGGAAATAAAGGTTTGCATTTAATATCTTGACTCCTTGATAAATAGGAATCACCTTCTTAATAAAAGAAATAAAATGATGTTCTACAGCTGCTGTAAACAAAGTGTCAGCCTATCTCCCGCTGCATTCCATGCGCTGAGTCCATAGCGGAGAAATAGGTATTTCTAGGAGCTTCTGTGTTATGAGCTGTGAAGAGATGGCTTTTGTAATGCTGCTCAGTGAAATTGCTAGGCCCTGTTATACTAAATTACTGTGAGAGCAAGTAATGCATCTAGTGAGAGCCAGCCCTAGTGAGAGTGTTCCTCACAGAGCATTTCGTTTTATCTAGAGTGTTAGCACTGCTAACCATCCATGCGAAATGTAATGTATTGAATCTATTTAATCAATTTAAAATGGAGAGCAAACTTGGTAGGGTTTGTCAGAACCGACTGTCTCTACGTGTTGCTTTTCTAAGTATTACATTTTAGACTTTGGTTGTGTTTTTGTAGTGGTTTGAGAACCTTTTGTCCAGGAGAACTTCATGTTTTTATTGGTATGTGATCCAGCAACCGAGTGTTGTCACTGGAGGAGATTGGTGTCAGGGTACAAAAGGCGTACACGAAGGCTGGAGAGGAAGAAGCATGGCATCTTTTCATCCGTGCTCCATCTTACTTGTGTAAGACCTTTGATCAAGTATCTTAGCAGCACTGGTTTGTCATTTATTGATGTAATGGATGCTGATGTTCTGTACGAGGCAAATGGCGAGCCGTGTCGCAGGCGAAGTGATGAAAGTATGGAACTGAGAAGATGGTAAATATGCTGGCCAGAGTCGTGCAGTGAAGTGTTTTCATCACAATCACAGCCTGCGGATTCAGGTTGGGATTAGCAAGGGAGTTTCCTTTATTGAATAGTTTAAAAGGTATTCTTTAAAAATTGCTGGAGGGTTTCCACATACGTTGCTGTTAAGCTGCTGTTGAGAAACTGAATTGCAAAGCTTTTCTTTTTCATTTAAAGATGTCTTTGCTAGAATGCTGTGTGCATGCTGTATGCTATCTGTTTTCATTCTAACTCTATTTTTATTTTGCTCTCTGAAGCTAGTCTGTAACTAAAACATTCTTAGCGTCTTTTGGCAGAGGATTTAGTCAAGGACATTTGTCATCCTGCTCTCAAGGCGCTGGTTCCGGCCTTTCTCCAAGCCACTCCAAAGCAAATTTCCTTCAGCGGTGTGCATGGTGACAGTGAGGGGAGTTCCTGTGTGCACTCCAAAGCTGTACTGCTTTCCTCTTGTTGTCATGTGCTACCATTGCTTAATCCGAAAACAAATGTGAAATATTTAACATAGCTAGATGGTACAAGATAAGGCTTGGATTTGTTCTGTGTCCGTGATGTTAGTTATGCTTGAGCTCACAGCTCACCACTCGGTCCTTAGCAGAATGATATGGATAAATGTCATACGGCCACGAAGGGATTGGGCTGTCTCGATGTGTTCAGAGGGAAGGTCCTTCCCCACCTCACAGCTAAATCAAGGGATATTTGCTATTGTGGATTGCTTTTTCTTACCCCACCTCGGCCATGGATTTGCCCCAGCCAGGCTGTTTGTTTTGCTGTTCATCCCCGGTGACTGTCAGTGGTGCTGGGCTGAATAAACAGAGACTATTGATCAAATTTGAAGTCATTAACTTGGCAGTTTAAGTAGATTCTGTCCTATATAATTAGAACAAGGGAGTAACACATAGGCTGATACGGCTTTATTCTGAATAAAAGCCTCCTTTTCATGAAATCCTGTTTGGTGCTATTCAGCTCGCACAGTCTTGTGCCTCCCATGGGTCACACAAGAATTACACATTCTGTTTAAAATACCAAAAGTGAAGAAGCTTGCTTTGCTTGTGCAAGAGAGGGCTGATACTGATACAGTGTGGATCTGCTGAACCTTGATACTGATTGGAAATGCCGTTTGGCAGGAGGGCTCACTGACCCACGTGCCACGTGAAGTTATTGGTTAACCAATCCAGCTCAAGCATTCGTGGGGCAAACAGAGGTGAGGGGGCCGGGTAGCAGCAGACCAGCTGTGGCTGTGAGCGTTACCTGAGCTCGAAAGCAGCAGAATGGGATTGTCCATCTTGCTGCTGCTCAGCTGAGCGAAACGCCCGCCTGCCAGCTCTGGATGTTTATACTCAAACACAACGGGTGATTAATTATTTTGGAAGGAAGACGTTTCCTTCTAATGGCTGCTGTTTTGTGATGTGTCTGTCAGCCTTCTACATGACTTTAACATTTTCGGTGCCGTTCAGCGTGGCGGTAAGACAAAGAGCTTTCTGTGCTGGACTCCATGGAGATCTGCAAGGGAGGGCTCTTGGATGAGCATGGAGTTCAACCACGTGGGCCGTGTGCCTGCAGACAGCCCGGTGCTCCACGTCATGCTGCTGCCAGCCCCTGGAGAGCATGCAACCCCAGCAGCCAGGTGCGTGCTCACTGACCCACATTGCCTCAGGCAGAGTGCAGTCATTTGCCTGCCAGCACCGGGAAGAGCATCCCCTCACCTGCAGATCGGATGAGAACTGATGGAGTTTGGTTCATCCAACCAAAAGGCTTGTAGGGAATTACCACTGGGTGACTAATAGGTGGTTAGGTAGGTTTGGAGTGTGCATGTGTGCTTCCTGCGGACAGGGCTGACTGCGGAACAGCTGCACAAAAAAGTCTCTTATACATTGTTCTCGTCTCCTATTGTGATTCCTGGATATGACTGATTGTTAAATCAGATCCTTGGTTGGTTTTTTTTTTTTTCTGCATAGAAAAGCTTTTATTGTAATTCCTAGGCAAGAGCATTACAATGCAGGGGATGTTTTTCCTGCAACATGCAGACGTGTCATACAGAACAAAGCAGTGATTCTATGTGAGGGTTAATAGAGCAAAAGTAGGTGAATGAATGAAAATTTGGCTTCAGCCAGCTATTTATATCTCTATAATTACAGTCTTTTTATGGAACAAGCCTGACTTCTGTCCCATCCTCTTCCTTTCCCCCACTTCCACAGCTTCCTTATTGCCGTCCTCCCTCCCTCTCTCCCTCCCTACAGCTGAGGGTGCAGCCGCTGTCACCTCCTGCTGTCTGTCCCCACCTCCTGCTGTCTGTCCCCACGCAGCCCTGCAGCCCAAACCACTGCTGAGCTCTGGGTGCTGCTGCTGCCCTCTGCCAGCTGGGACAGACACAGCCGTGGCTCTGGGACTTGCTATGTTTTTGCAGTTGTAAACAAGAAGGGTTGAAGCCGAGCTCTCAAAACGTGACAAAATGCAGAAGGACAGTAAAGAGCACTTTGGAGCATCTTGGGCGGATGTTGAAAGGATTATAACAGACTGAATAATATAGGAAACAAACCTAAGATTTTAGAGTTCACTTTTTCCAGGGGCTGATACCAATATCCTGAAACAGCCAATGTACTTTCTTCAAAATCAGAAGCATTGCCAGGAATTTAACTTGAGCAAACAAAATGTTTCTTTTCCTGAATTTAAACTTTGCACCTTTATTTTCACTTGTGTTTAAGTTACTGGGGTTATTTCTCCTTTCTTGTAACTAAGTGCTTAAACAATCAGCTTCAATTACTTGGAAATTTTACCTGAACATTTGATAACATTTTCCTAGGTTTTTGCATGTGCCTCTTTAATCCTGAGGCTTGATGGATGTGATGTGAATGTGAGCTGTTAATGAAGGCAAAGAGAAGGGCTGGGAGGTGATCTCCTGCTTGTGACTCAGCTGTGTGCAGTGGAACAGGCCAGGAGGGCATGGCATGGGGCTCATGGGATGCCTGCTTTGTTCAGGGCATGCAGTGTCACTTGTGTGTAACAAATAAAAGTTAGAATTGCTTGCTATACATACAAGAACTGGTAATGAGATTATCATGAAAGAGAGAAGTCAGTAGAATGCTTGAACTCTATCTATCTTGGGCAAATCCTACAGGTTTTTTCCCCACGGGACACGAGGATGGTTTATAACCCAGTACCAAGGTCCAGGCTAGGATCAAAGCATCATTTATCACAGGCCATTAGGCCATGCCACTTCTTTCAAGCACCAGCTCCATCGTGATGATCTGCGTGCTTGCTATCCTCAGGTTGATAACTGCAGCCCGGGGAGCCAGGGGAAGAAAGAAGCTGTTCTGAATGAGTTCCAGCTGGTTCAGTTTTTGGCTGTCCCTTTGCTAAGTAGCCCAGAACAAAACGAACTCATTGCTCGTGGCCTTTGCACGCTCTTGACTCTTCACCGAATATTGACTTTCAGCATCCCAGTTTTAAATCCGAGCTCACTCTTGGGTCTGTTCAGAAAGTGCTCCTCCATCTCATCTGGTTGTTATCATGCTTAGTGCAAAGCGAGCAGCAGATTTGCCAATAAGGAAGGCAAAGCTGCAAGGACATGAAGCTGTTTCTTTGGCGGTGTGGGGCCTTCAGCTTTGAAAAGCTTTACGTAAGCCTGGAGACTTTTTATCTTCCATTCCAAACATGCCAAAAAGCACTCAGCATACCTCAGTTAAAACATGAACACGGAGAACGACTGTATGTGTTAGAAGCTGGGGACAATTATAAGTCATCTGTTACCTGAGGTATGTGGTTTTAAAGCGGTGATGCAGTGCCGATGCCTCTCCTGCTACAAATATAAAGAATGCTTTTCATTTCCTTACCGAAAAAATAATAGCGGGATGGTTTGATGGTTTCTATTGAAAAGTCATCCAGTATCCCTCAGCATTTGTTCTGGTGATAGCGAGTGAAGGTGCAGCAGTGCTGTAGGTGCTGCTGTTTGCTGAGGATTTCCAGCAACTGCTTGTTGCAAGAGTTATTGAAGAAATACAAAATGAGCTTGAGTTTTAGCAAATCAGCTTTAACCCACTGCACAGTTTTTCCCAAGGTTTGTTCTTTTGGTATTCCGAGTATTGGGTCGGCTAAACTTATCTTTCTGCCAAAATTCTATACTGGAATTGCTCTGATGTTTTAGAAAGAGTGAAGAGATGTGGATTCTTGAATGGTTTGACCACGGTGGTCACGTTTGAGACGTAAAAGTGCTAAAAAATAGCTAGCGACGTTTGTTGTTTCTTACTTTCAGTGCCTTTAAAGACTTTTTTCTTGCTGTTCATTTTGCTGGCCATTAACGTCAGCATTGGAGGTGTCCTGGGTCACCACAGCCACTCTCTCACCAGCAGCCTTTCCTCAGTTCCCCGTGCAGCTTTATTTCAGTATGGATGCAAGCAGTCCTGCTTTGCTAGGAGCCCAGCTCACAGGTAAAGCTTTAACACAGCTTCCCGTCTGAATTAACTGAAATTGCTCTCCTGATGCATTTGAGCCTACATGACTAATAGTTTACGTAGTCTACGACTTACTCATGACTTAGCACCATTCATTTTTGAAACAACAGTGCTGTTGCTTGCAAGCAATCTATTTGGTGTTTGATGAGAACCAGGCGTGAGTTTTGTACTGTTTATTAAAATAAACTAATTAGAAAATTTGGTTCCTATTGAGTTGATTTTGTACCTTATTTAATTGCTGTAAGATATCAAAAATGCTCAATATTGGCTCTGTATACAGAAACAAATCTCAGTTTTCAAATTGAGATTAAGTACGCGTGAAATTGTATTCATTTTTCCTCCCACAGAATAGTGTTTTATGTTCAAACTGTTACGTTCAAGTCTTGATGCTACCTGCGTATGAGGGACTATAAATACCAACTGCTTTTTGGAGACAGAAAATGTGTTTTAGGTTACAAGTTTAGTGTTCCCATTGAAACGACACGTGGCTGTAGACCTCCAGCACGGTGCTTCCTGCTGACACAGGTTCTGCAGTGGAAGGGCAAACTTTCTTCTTCCTCCTGCACTGCAGGAAGATGGTTTGAAGCAGGCCAGTGAGTGAGCAGAGAGCTGGAGGTGATGCTGGGCTGCAAAATACAGCCATCACTGTTCCCCATAGCCCCAGGTGTAGCAGCTGACCCAGGGTTTGGTTTCCAGCAGTGTTTTGCACCACAGACAGAACCCCAAGGCTGGGGCTGTTTGAATTGGTGCTGTTGCTTGCTCCCTTGGCTCGTTTTAGACACGTGATAGACATCCTCAAACATATTACTTCTGGTTTGGATCCTTTGTTTTCTGCTTTTCCCTCCTTAATAAAGCAGCAGAGAGCAGTTGTGCTGCTTTTCCTATCGGACTTAGGAAATGCATGTCTTGTAAAAACTCCAAGTCCATTATTGGGTGGTGTTTTGTGGGAGGAAAAAAGCTGCTAATCGTATATAAACGTGCTCATAAGTGGAGTCTCACAAACTGCTTATAAACAACATAGCTGGGCTAATGGTGTGGGTAGTCCCACAGAGAATGTCTGGGAAGAGGGGGGATCTAAATTTCTGTGTTTTATAGTGCACAGAATGTTTATTGGAAAAGACTTTCATGTACTGAATTAGTAAGCAAGTGATCAACTGCAAGGGCGAATCTTTGCGAGCTTCTGTTTGATAATGAAAATGCAGTGCTTAACACTTCATACATTTAACTTAGGAAAGTGGAGATCAGAGAAATTAAATTAAACACACCTAAATTAAATGATGACTTAGCCGTAGGATGCGCTGCAAAGGGCTCTCGTTCTCATGAAGGAGTTGGAAGGTCGTTTCTGCCCAGGCAGTAGTGAAAACCAGCACAGTTTCGGACTCATTTCTAGAGTGCTCGTTGGCTTTTCTCTTGAATTTGATTCATAATTCATTGCTGTTCACCCGGTGCTTTCCAGAGGAACAATTCTGTGTTTGTGAAGACTTGGCCAGCCTTTCCAGGACAGACCTGTTGTTTACTGAGGTCCCGGGATCAGGGCTGCTTTGAGCTCGGTCCTCAGCTCCACCTGTTGTGAGCAGCATGGGTTGAGCGTTCCGTTCTCGTGGGTACTTGTGTGCTTTGAAAAAGGTGCTTTGAAAGCTCCAAGTGTTAAAAGTGCAAAATATTTTTGGCCATCTTAGTAAAATTCAGTTTGGAATCTGAGTTATGAGCGCATGTGGGTGGAGGAACATGTTTTTCATGCTTTAGGAATTTTTTTCCAGATGCTTTTTCAGCACTTGGGTAACTATAAAAGTGAAGTATTAAGACTTCAGCACAGTTTGTATTTAAATGTAATTTAAGAAAATGGAGCCACATAGCTTTGTGGCAAGCCTTCAACTTCAGAGCAATGCTCTTGCACAATGCATGTTGGTGTCTGTTTCAAAATGCGAGCACAAGTATGTGCAAGCTGTGCAGATAAGCCTGTCTTGATAAATGCTCTTTGCTTGAAAACAGAAATTATTCAAGTACGTGTGGTTGGAGACACGAGATGTGGAAGGGAAGAAATGCAGAACTGTGTTGTTCCAGTAACTGCAGCTTGCACAATCAAGTGTGGAGTAAATGTAAAATGCTGGGTTTGGTTCCAGTATGAATCTTGTCATTTAGATTGTTTTAGTTAGCTGTCAGCTACGAGACAGAACAGTATTCTGATCTTGGGGCAAATTAGTGATATTTTAACAGGAATTTTTTGTTCTTTCCAGGTACTTCTGTTTCTCTCAAGTGTATGCAGAAGCTGACACTATAGCTGAAGCCTGAGCATATGGACTGTTTTCAGGGAGCTGGGAGACCATTTGTGGACGCTCTAGCAAAGCAAAACTTGACTGAGTTTGATGAGTCTTGGCGGCAGAGGACTGAGTTTTAAAAACCATGGAGTAGTTATATATAACTTCATGTTCTGTGAATGTTTTCTCTGGTTAAAGAGTGGTCAATTGAGTGTTTTTTGAGAATGGCTCTCTTTGAGAACGAGCCTTCCAGCTGCTGTGAAATGGGGGTAGCAGTAGCTAACTTAGCTCTTACTTCCAGTTTGCAAAGAACGTGGTTGTGTTCTGAATGTGATGCCAGATGGCCTGCAAGGAAAAGGTCCAAGGGTGTGAAGGAGGCTCGTGCTGCAAGGTACTTCTTGATGGCAGAATTACTGTGTTCTTGCCCCAGTGTTCCTGGTTGTGTTCCCTACAACTAAGAAATCCTTGTAGGGGCAAGGGAAATGGTAAGCTGAAGGTGCTGAAGTCACTTTGAGAGGTTTGCCCTCTACAGCAGCAACAAAAAGGCCCTGGAACTAGTTTGAGTGAGAGGTGGGAGTTCACTGTAGCTGGAGTTTGCCCCATTGTATAAGGGCTAAAGAAATTCTTTGGGTGACCTCTGTTTCAGACCTGGGGCTGGCTGAGGACAGCAGTAACAAATACTGCAGTGGTTGGGGTTACTTGGGTTTTACATCTGAGTAGAAACTGAGTATCAATAGGAGATTGCAGAGAGAGTATGAGAAAGTTCTTGGCCTGCACTGGAGGAAGGCATAGCAGTCTTACAAGAAAACTGATGCAATAATAGGATTTAATGAAAAATGTAATCTGGGAGTTAGCCTTTGTATCAGGCATTTGTTATGGGTGAACAAAGGGGAAAGAAGAGTTAGTATGAGAGATAATTGGATATGCTTATTTCTACTTGTCTAATTTGTGTGCCTTTCTCTGATTCAGCATCGGCATTAATTCAGCTTCCTATTGATCTCTTCTTTTCATTTAATCCCTGCAAAGTTCTCCAGCTAATTCCATAACTCTTAGTGTTTCTCCAAGCTTTGTATCTCGGTTCACTCTAAAACTTGCTTTACTGGTCGTGATGCACGCAGTCTCAGCTAACTGGAAATGAGTGGTGTTTGTTCTTCCAATAGTCCTGCACTGATTTTTGAGTGATTCACTTTATGGAGGGTTAATCAGACCTGCTGCTGTACACATGCAGGATGTGAAGACCTGCAGCCAGTCAGTGCCCAGGAGGATTTTTTCAGTTTGAGTAAGTTTTAGGAATCTTGGAGATGAAACTGTTGGGTTTTGTCCACTTGCTGTTGTTTGTGCTGCGAGGGCTCTCTCTCATGCGTGACATTTTTATGCTTAGGTAGGATGGAAATCTGATTCTTGGCAAAGTGGATACTTTAATGACATGTTAATGGACTAATAAAAATGGCTTTTTCTGGGTGTGTGGTTTTTTGAAGAGCTCTTCAAAGTTGTCTAGTGTTTGCAACTGGCTGCATGAAGCCAAGTTCCAGCCCACGAGGAAAGCATGCCTTGAAAAGAGGCTTTGATTCTCACTGCAGCCTACACAAAAGGGCCACAAAAAGGCTTCATGCATCAAATCCAGCAACTCTTTGAGAACTGAGGTTTTCTAATGAAGCATTGCTTTAATCTGGCAGTTAGGTTCAGTACGGGCAGTCTTCAAATGCCGGGGTGTGATGTGTGGCAGCCCCAAAGTCTGAGGGTTTGGGCTGGTTTGTAGAGGACTGCAGGTCTGGTTGGCACCGTGGTGCTGAGAGCATTCGGGAAGGTCACTCAGTGTGCACATCAGTGGCTGCACGTGTGAAATTAGTTCTGTACAGAGAATTGGTTTCTTTGGCAGAGGTAAGACTCAGTTTGGTTTCTTTTCTGCATTAAGCACTGCAGTGATTCACTTACTGTAAAGCTAAAGCAGTCCGTGGATTTATGCATTGCAGTCTGAAGCAGACAGAGGAAGACTACAAGTATTCTTAAAGCAAACAAGAAAAGGACTGGAATAGAAACCATGGCCTTTGTGGTGACAGCTTAAGCTTCGATTTGTGAACAAAACGGTACCTTTCAGTTCAGTGATGTGGTTTGCTGCAGAGAAGCCACATTTTGACACTCGCTGCCTTTACCCGCCTTTCCTTTTCCATTCAACTTGCTCTTGTGCCCTATCAAACATAAATGATTGTCAGCCTTAAAAAAACAAAGCACTTAAAAACCTTCACGGGTTGCCTGGTGGTAGAAATGAAAACAAACGTTTGATCTGCAGCAAAGTCTCATTTAAGGTTATGTGCACAGAAGAGGGGCGATAAGCAGAGTCCTGCTTTGGGGCACTGGGGGGGGATGGCTGGAGGCATTTCTCAGCACTTTGCACACAGATTGTGTAGAAGCATTGGGACAGGAAGTGATTTCCTATCACAGGGCCGGCAAAGGTTTTAACTATGGGCTGTGGTGCTTTGGGCTGTTAGAGCAGCATGTGGTAAATAGCTGATGCTTGTGCTTTTTCTTTTTTGTGTGAGTCTTTGTTTGTTTGTGGAAGATTTTCTACACTTGGAGCCCATTATTTTTCTGTGCTGTCTTCTGCAGACTTTTTCAAGATGGAAGAGTCGGACAACTTGCAGTGCTCGTAATGCTTATGCTGTGTGTCTCCATGATTAAAGATGGTCTGCTCAGAAGTAAATACTAAGTGAAGCCCTTTTTACGTCATTAGCCTGCTGGCCTTGTGTTTACCTTCTGTCAGAAAGTAAAATGAATATATCCTGGAATCTAGCAGCGTGTTTGCACAAGCACAAATGATTAACCTGGAATATCAAAGGGAAGGCCAGAGATGGCTGAGAGGTTTGTTTGCCAGCATCCCTCAGCACGACCTTCCCCCTTTCCCAAGGAAGACGTGGCCGTGCTGCTGGGTGGCCTTGTCTCCCAGTCTAACTGGAATGCTCAGCTGAATGCTGCTGGCTCAGATCGTAGCCACGAGTAAAAGTCCTTCATTTCAGCAAGGAGGTGCTTACCTTTCACTCAGAGCACGGAGCAAAGTGTGAATTATTGCAGTCCCTAACGCAGATGCTGCTTCGCATTGGTACAGGCTGGCGTCTGCTGAATCTCTGCGTGCTGCAAAACTCACCTACCTGAAAACAATGATAGCAGCATAGCGCTGTGCTGAGGGAATGTTATGTTAGGTGTGAGCGCTGCAGAGAAACAGCAGAGTGAAGGACCTCCCTGCAGACCAGCAGCTATCCCAGGAGCCCAGTGTGAAGGAGGAACTTGGCACCTGAGCACATTCGTAGGCAGCTCTGTTTACTTGGGGCTGTTTAATTGTTCCTCACCCGGGCTCTCCTCCTTCCCAGGAAGGCCGGTCATGCTCCAGAGGCCGCTCGCTGGTGAAGCAGCAGCTTTCTGATGCAACGCTCAGCCTGGCTCAGCGCAGGCAGCAGAGCCGTGCCGTGCTTCCCTTCCTACACCTGCTGCAGCTCCTACAGATGATTCACTTCTGCTTTGGGAGCGGGCGGACAGCCGGGGGCTGGCACGGAACTGCTCGCCTCCCCCGGGCTGCGCTGAATCCGCAGGGTGAATCCTGACTTTGTCTAAGCCTCATCCTTTCTTCACCCTCTGCCAAATATGCTTTCACATTAATGCTTCACCCAGCTGGCTAATTTGGCCTTTGAAATTATCTCAGTAATGTCAGGTGCTTAAAAAAACATTCCCATCCCTTTATAAATATTATAATAGGGATGTGAAGACATTGCTTCAGTGTTCCTTGGGATCTACAGTATAAAAAGAAGTTCTTGAGTGCTGCATAGCAATCCGGAGTGCAGCATAAACAAATAGTGTGTCAAGCTGGAACAAGTCGGTTGGCTTTCAGAAGGCAGAATGCAAATGTCCGAGACAGGAGAATTAGTGCCTTCTGTAACTCTGCAACAAATGTGAGCAGATTTCTCCTGCTGATGGGCCATAAGCCTCGTTTAAAGAAAGGAAAAGCATTTTGCAAAGGCTGGATGCTGGAGTTTGTGCAAAGCCTGAGCAGAGCGGCCGGTTTGCAGATCAGCATCCATCCCTTTCCCTGCGCCTCGTCCGGGCAGCAACCTCCATGCTGGGGTAACTTCAGTAACTTCTTAAGCTTTTGTAGGTAAATCCAGCTGAGTTCAGGGCTTTCAGTCTGAGGTGGCAGCAGCCAGATCCCAGAGCAGATTCACTGAGGTCCTGTTGGAGGCTGGACATTTGAGAAGCAAATTGGGCACGGCTTTACGGATCTGGGGGTGCTGTGTGCCCACTGCTGGTGTGGTTTCATGTCCAAGCATCCCAGTGCTGACTTTTGTCACTTTTTGCTTTCCTGGAATTTAGAAATGTATCCCCTCGAACAGATAGGGCACTTGAAAATATTTTTCTTAGTGAG
Source organism: Tetrao urogallus (assembly GCF_951394365.1). Taxonomy (NCBI): domain Eukaryota; kingdom Metazoa; phylum Chordata; class Aves; order Galliformes; family Phasianidae; genus Tetrao; species Tetrao urogallus. The sequence continues at coordinate 10,752,616 of NC_136828.1, forward strand.
TTTCATATGCAAATAGTGGAGCAAAGCCAGAGGTCCCTCTCGGGCAGCCTGTTCCTACAGGTTGCTCCACAAAAGTTTGTCTGCCGCTAGCTGTTATGCCAGTGTTCTTACTAGAAAGAATCATGGTTTTTTGCAACCTAAAATTGAGGGTTTCACAGGCTGCAACTGGCAAATTGGCAACCATGCTCCTCTGCTATGGACTGAAAGCCTGTGGCAGAAAGAAAACAATGAACTGAAAAATAGAATTCTTTGGTAACAGCTTTAGAAGCTGCGGCTGCTGGTGAGCTTTAGAAAGCACACCTGAAATGTAAAATAAATGTGATAATTGTATAGCCAGAGAATATGCAGATTGTTACAGATGGAGTGCTTGTCCAACTTAATAACGTGCTCTTCGAACTGGGGAAGGAAAGTGGGATGAGTTATTTGATTTAGAAAAGAAAAAGCTCCACCACTCAAAGGAACTTCAAAATTCGTTTTGGCGAGTGCTGGAACGTTCTGGCTCTGGTTCTGCCTGTATTCATTGCCTGCTCTGCTGGTTCCTTTTCCTGGCTGGGAGGAGGAAATTAAGCTTTGCCCTGTTGTGCTTCCATAGAGCTTCTGTCACCCTGTTCTATTTCAAACCAAATTGCCGCGGTCCTGCAGACTTCTCCTTTTTGGTCAGCTCTTAAAATGCCCAAGAGGAGCTTTCTCTGAACATGCAGTTTACCAATCTCAGAAGCACATAATTTTTAATCCATTCTAAAAATAGTTGCATGCAGTGGCTGCTTTAATTATTAATAAAACGGAAGGATTTGTGTATATTTTTTTTCTGTGTACATCTGTGTTAAGCTGGGATGGCTCTGGGCTGTTGGCTTGTCATGTGAGATGAGGCAGTCCTTATTCTGCGGGATGTTTCAGCTGATGGGCCGTTGCTGTGGAATTCCAGTGGAAGTGCAAAAGAAATATATCTTTATGCACATCTTCACTGTGCCCAGCATAGAGCTACTGTGTGCAAATGCTGCTGGGGCTGCTGGAAGTGCAGGGCCAGGCAGATGAGAAGCATCTGTGTCGGGGGAAAAGACCATCTTGAGTTATCTGTGAGCGTTCATCCTTGTGCTGAAGGATAGAACTTGGTGGGGAAGAGGCTCCCTCAAAGGCTCAGTCTTATAAATACTTTTCTTGGTTCTTTTTTTCTCCTGGTGCTGGGCGAGTCAGAGCTCTCATGTTTTTATGTTTGGTTCTGTAGTTACTTTTTCTGGCCTAAGAGTTTAATGGATACTGAGCTACTTGAATTATTGAGGCTGTGCTGAGCAGCCCTTACTAAACAGCAGAATTTGTGCTTGTAGCTGGTAATAGACCAAGTAGAAATGGATATTGGTGCAAGTTTCTTGATCTCATTTTTGCCTTAACCTCTCTGTTATTGAGTGGAATTGGAGAGAGGGAAATGTCTCAATTGTGGCCCTTGCAAAGGAAAAATTCTTGATGCTGTCTTTCCCCTCAGTATTTCTATTTTCTCCTCGGTGAAGTCGTGTTCATCTCCAATCCTTTCTGTTTTGGCGAGGTGTTGAGGCTGTTGGAGCAGCACCTCCATGAGTTGGCTGTACTGCTGCTCTGAAAAGCAGGAGGCTGCACAGTTCTGCTTGGACCTGGTGCCGAGGTCACCTCCAGGAGCCCTGAACCATTCTTGGTTCAAAACCTGCATTGTAAGATGAGTGAAACAAGTGCAGCAAAATCTTGTTGAAGCACATAAGCATGTAGCATAGAAAACAGGGAGGCTTTGGCACAAAGAGACGTGCAATAAATCTGTACTTTGCAACAACGGAACAAACCAGCAAAGTGCATTTCCAATCACAGATAAAGAAGACGATGCTCGTGTTTAACATTTGGGTTTCTTACAGGAATTAAGACCAGATAGTATTGTAAGGGGTGTGATTGCTGCAAGGCTTTATTTGTTCTTAAGATTTCTTACTGTGATATTTTGTTTTGCAGTATTATGTGCCAAGAATCTTGCAAAGAAAGATTTCTTCAGTAAGTATGCCTTAATTGTATAACCTTCTGCTCTTGCTTAATGAGGTTTATCTCTAGACTGTGCTTTACTGTCCTGGCTCATTTTTGTATGTGATTTGTTCTGTGGCTCATGCTTGCAGTAGCATTGCATTACTACACAAACACACGTTGCCCTGAGCTGTATTTGGGTGATGCAGGATCCAGTGTTGGAAAGACCAAGGATCTCAGATTCTTGTTGAAAGTCTGGCCGATGACCCACAAGCAGGTTGCTGCTTGCACTTCTTTCTGTGGGTTACCAGTAGCATCCATCTCTTGTGGAAGTATTTACAAAACATGCCAGGGGTGCAAGTAAAGTATCCCAGAGCTGCAGTCTCAATGTTATGTTAAGGATTGAATAAAAATGCCTACTTTCCAGTATGCTTATAGCGTTTAAGCACTGTAAAATTAAGCACGTTTTGCCTGTTTCCTAAATAGTTTTACTATTTATGGCAGATACAGATGTGTAGGGCAGAAGTACCTCGTTCTTTAAATAGGAACTGCTTTCTCTATTTTCCGTTTGGGGATGATGGCACCTTTCCTTTCTTGAGGGGAGAAAACGTGCAGGACTTGATGATATCATTATCTGGGCAGAAACAAAACAAAAAGCATGAAGTGTAACAGCCCCTTTTCCCTTCCACAGGACTTCCTGACCCGTTTGCAAAAATAGTTGTTGATGGGTCAGGTCAGTGCCACTCAACTGACACTGTGAAGAACACATTGGACCCCAAATGGAACCAGCATTATGATCTGTGAGTTGTTCATTAGGTTATAAGTAAACTCGTGTGTGTGTATAGATATATATATGTATTCCAGGCATTTATCTAATAGATGAAAGGGAAGAATGGCCACTGGTGCTTCATCATGTGTTACCAAGAAGAATCATATTTGCTGAGGAGGACTAATGTTTGCAATGACAGAAAACTGCCTGCTAGTAAAGGTTTGCTTCTGTTGCCTGTAGGTGTTTGAATTTGGAGATATGTGTATGTTAGGTACAGAGCACCACGGCGTGGAGTGAGCAGTTCAGCTTTTAGAACAGATTGTCCTTGCAGTGATTCATTGCCTTCAAAATATTACAAATATAAATTTTAAGAAAGTTTTCTACATCAATTAGTTTGATGCTGAGGTTTTAATGGGGCTGCCTGTGGTTAATTTGTGCTGCAGCAATATCAATTAAATGTGCTGTGTAACGTGCAGTAACTCATTAATAACACCTTTCCAGGCTTAAGCACTTCTGTGTTTATAATAAAGGAGCGTGACCAACGTACTCCAATGTATCAGAATTTGTAGCACAGAAATGCTGTGGAGTGAGGTGGTATTTTCTTCTGAAATAAGTCTTCTGATGACTCTTCTGATATGTATTTTCTGTAGATATGTTGGGAAGACAGATTCCATAACCATCAGTGTATGGAACCATAAAAAAATCCACAAGAAACAGGGAGCTGGCTTCCTGGGGTGTGTGCGACTCCTCTCCAATGCCATCAGCAGGCTAAAAGACACCGGATGTAAGAGCAGCTCCTGCCTGGCACAGCCCAGAACCTTCAGTGCCTTGTCTGAGTAGTGAGTAGTGTTCTCTCCCAGCCCCTCCGTGTTTTGTTGATGTTTCCAATTCTTGTTTGCAGACCAGCGTTTGGATCTATGCAAACTAAATCCCACGGATACTGATGCTGTGCGAGGCCAAATAGTGGGTAAGAATACTCTTAGTTAAACATTTCTCTTCTTAAATACACCATCAGGGCAAATGATGAATTGGAAAAGACACCCGTGGTTACTGCTTCAGAGCCTTTTCTGTGTTGTTTCTTCAGGTTTTAATGGGATTAGGTTACATAACAGCAATTGTTCTGTTGTACTCCTGCAAACGAGTTGATTTGCTCTTATTTAATAATGGCAAACAATACTAAGAAGAGGGAGTGCATTTGGCAGGGTTCCTATTGCAACTCTGGAAGGGTGAAATGTTACTGTAAAACTAATAGCTTTTGGACCAAGATGACAGGCAAAAGGGACATCACCTGGATAGGAGGGACCTAAAGAAGGTAAAAGAAATTCTGCAAATTGCTGTTTCGATGCCATCCTTGATTTTTGACTATTTCTTTCCACTGCTGTCAATGCTAGTTTTGCATCCAACTTAACAACCATGTCACCACACTGCTCTGCCTCCCCCTGCCCTGCCCTGAGCCCAAGCTTTTCAATAGCTGTACATCAATATGTTCAGCAAAATCAGAATTCTCACCGTAATGATGACATCTAGTGGTGAGCAATTTCCTCCCAGCTCACCTTCCCGAAACCCCATGAAATGCAGATGTGGGGCCTGATATTTGATATTCACAGGAACAGAATCAGCTTCAGTTTTGATGATGTGATGCCTCTCATGTCTTTCCACCCTATTTAAAAAGTCAGTAATGTGTCAGGGTTGCGGAGGGAGCTGGGGCGAGTGATGTGCTCTCATGTGTGCAGTATGGTTTTAGTGTTCTGCAGTGTTTTACCCTGTGTAAACGTGGGTTATCTGGTTTTTTGTTGTTGTTTAGGGAACAATTATTAACTTGCATTTGCTTTTTATTTCAGTCAGTTTACAGACACGGGACAGAATAGGCACCGGAGGTTCTGTGGTAGATTGCAGAGGGCTTTTGGAGAATGAAGGGTAAGGATTCCTTTCTTTACATTTCCTCAGAAAACAGGTTTATATGTGGGAAGAATATAATGACTGTGAACTTCTCTGGAATACGTAACAGGTAGTACAGCTGTAGCTGAATGCTTGCTCAAAGAAAATCAGCTAAACTGACAAGGACTTGATATTTCTTGTTACCAGTGCTTCTGGCACTTCTGTTTGGCTAAGAAATTTGGTGTAAGGAAATGGCATATCTTGGGTTGGAAGTTACTTGAAGTAATGGAGAGAGAAAGGGAGAGAGAGAAAGACATTTGTTTCTGCATTCACTTCTGTGATGGAAAATCTTGAAGTTTCCCCATTTTCAGAACGGTTTATGAAGATTCTGGACCAGGGAGGCCACTGAGCTGTTTTATGGAAGAACCAGCACCCTACACAGACACTACAGGGGCTGCAGGTGGAGGCAGTTGTCGCTTTGTAGAATCTCCCAGTCAAGATCAGAGGCTTCAGGCACAGCGCCTTCGGACTCCTGAAGTCAGAGGTCATGTACAGACACCTCAGAACAGACCTCATGGTCACCAGTCTCCTGACCTACCTGAAGGCTATGGTAAGAATTTTCCAGAACCATTCCATTTAAGTTTTCAAAAGGCTTCAGAGGACAATTCTCCCATTTTACCATCCTGATGTGGTTTACCTGTTAGGACATGCAGTATCCGTGAGCATCTGATGGTCTGCATTTTGGAAAAGGAACTGAGCAGTGCAGCTGCAAGTTTGAGATTGTCTAATTAGCAGTTGTCTACTCCAGGATACACTGAGGGGTTGATGGTAAATTAAACATGAGGTTGTGGTGTGATGCTGTTACAGAAAATTCACTGCTAATCTTGGCATTGTATCTGGGGAGAAACGAATGTAAAGAGCTCTTTAAACTAGAGCAGTAATGCTATTTTTTCCTTCCCCCTTGGCGTATCGTGTAGGTTTGAGCCCACATTTGAGAAAAGATCAGGAAAATATAAAAGCAGAGAAGCCAGTAGTACAGAAGATTAGGAAGGATAAGATTAAGGAGAATTTAAAGCTTGGAAAAGAGCACGCCAAATCTAGGAGGAAAGAAATCCAGTTTGGGGGTTTGAGATGTCTCAAGATCTAAAAATAAAAATACAAACTGAGACATGCTGGATCTTTGAGTTTGAAAAGGATTGCTGAACTGCAGTCAAGTAAACTTGTGAGGACTGTGTTTAAGGGCAAAGCAGTCCGTGCTGCAAGAGGTCAGGTGGGGTGGCTCAAATACTGTCTCCTAGCTCTGGCAGAAAGGCAATGTGCTCTAATGGCTTCAAACAAACTGTTTATTCAGGTTGGCTTTTTTTAGAGTTGTGCCTTACCATAATCTTCCATCCATCTTCACAGAACAAAGAACAACGGTACAGGGACAGGTTTATTTTTTGCACACGCAGACTGGAGTTAGCACGTGGCATGACCCTAGGATACCAAGGTATGTATTTCTAGTTACAAACTCGGGGCCATGGGGGGGATTCTGTGCATGTACAGATGTAAGCTGGGTCTTTTAGAGCAAAAATCTGTGAAATCTTTAAGAATAATAATTATGAAGTGAAACTTAAAGGAGAGACAAGAGCAGAGGGTGATTTTGGATCTCTCCAGTTAGCTTTTTGCCATACATTCAATATGACTTTTTGAAAGGGAGAATTACCTACCAGTGAATCATGTAAAACAAGCCAAGAAAAGTGTGTAGTCCTTCAGGAAACACCATTTGACAAACCCTTCCAAAAATGTCAACGTGACTTCATTATTGGTTTTGTGAAGTTGGATTTCTGAATCAAATATTTTTTGTTTAAAACCAGTTTGGACTACAAATGAAATAAAAAAGTGACTGCTTGCTGGGTGTTGGATTAGTAATTTCTGCTGTAGTAGTGCCCATTCTTGTACAACCCAAGCAGAGAGATTACTTGTTATCTTTAAACTTGAAGTAGTGTTGGGGTTTTTATGCTTCAGACCAATGATTTGCAGCTAGGAAATACGAATCCTCCACATGATTAATTTAGAAAAGCCTCTTTAAAACTTAACCTGCAGTTAATCCAGGTCTTTGTGACTAAGGTCTGTCTGTCTTCCTTGAGGAGCTCTGAATCTGGGCTGTTTCACTGCACACCCAATTCTGTAGTAAAGCACGGCGTTTGTAACTCTTCAGCTGCTGTGTTCATTGTGTGATAGACCAGTGTGGTACAGGATATTAGAAATATTATGTGCAGTAGTGTAAGCAAAAGTGTTGATATAGCCACAGGATATGGGAGGATATGAAAAAATGAGGTTTAGAGAGAGATAAAATAGCTGATGTTAGATTAGCTGCTGTTGTTGGAAGAAGAAATGACAATACTCATTCTTCATGTCACTCAAGTCTGACTTGGATGCCCAAAGCCTTATTTCTTCTTCAAGTGATCCTGATTTACTTAATGAAAGCTACTGCTTCTTTTTCCTACAGATCTGAGCCAGATTTTTTTTTACCAGCAATGTAAGTGGACACGTTCCTCTTACAAAGTGGAGATGGCTTTGCTTTACCACCAAGTTACAGTGCAAAAATGTAACCTTGGCATTTAGCACAGATGTAGGTTAAAACTTGATATAATCAAATCTTAAAGCACTTTCAGATGCACAGCTGATTGAAACAAATGGCTACAGCTATAATCTTCTTTCAAGGAGCCTAACAAAGGCTCGTCTGTCTCCCTGTGTACCCCATGCTGGCTTATGCCATCCCTTGACAGTAATGAAGCCTTTGATGTACAAAGTGCTCTACCTTTTCTAAAGCCTCTCATACCCTTATGCTGACGTTGGGTTGTTAGATTTAGGTAAGGAAATCTACAGTGATGTCTTCAACCCTGCATAATAGATAAACTCACCTCAGCTGTCCAGGGAATCCCTCCCTGCACAGCATTTCTGCCAAAACAAGTCTCCAGATTCCCCTCCTCCTTTTTCTTGCCACTGTGGTATTTTACTGCACGGGGTGGTAGCTCTAAAGCATTTTAAATTCTCGACTTGTAAATACATCCTGAGTGTTGGATTTCACTGCTATTGTGCTACCTGAAGGTGAGTGATTGCCTTTAGCAGCGCTTACAAAGAACGGCACCTTGAAGCTATCAGGAATGAAAGGGACGCACGGTCAGTGAAGCCTTCCTGGGAGCGATTTCTCATGCTTAAGTTTCTAACCTTGCTAATTAAAGAGCTGAATTTTTCTTTTTAGGTGATCTTAGTGTTGGCTGCCTCGGCTTCTTAACCCCCTGCTTATTTGGAGGCAGTGGTTGCTTTGGAGGCCTTTCATTTGTAGGTTTCCTACGCACGGCTGGCATTAATGTTAATAGGATTTCTCTTTTTTGTTTTTCTGTGAGTTTTTTTGCTACAAGGAAGATCTCCCTCTCCGTTTGCAGCTCTGCCTAAATGATGATGTTGCATGTTGAGGTTACTTTTAAGCTGCGTGGCTTTGTTACTTCCAAGGACAGCTTACAAAGTTGCACTGCTTAGATGGAGGATTCTAAAAAGGCAACATTAAAGTAGCTATCGTGTGCTTCTTGCTGAGACCTTCGTAGCCTGCAATCTCTGAGAGCCAACTTCACTCCCCCTCCCTGTCCCCTGAATGTAATTGTTTCCACCTTCCCTTCGGCAGCGCTTTAACTTTGTTTGCTTTCCTCCTCAGAGACCTTAACAGTGTGAATTGCGAGGAGCTGGGACCTCTGCCTCCAGGTTGGGAAGTTAGGAGTACGGTTTCAGGAAGAATATATTTTGTAGATCATAACAACAGAACCACGCAATTCACAGATCCACGACTACATCACATCATGAAGTAAGAAGCTTGCAGGATAAATAATTCATCTAAAGTTTGGATTCTTAAACCATTTATTTTTGTACAGTTTTAACTACAGTCTGAGTCATGAGGGACTGAAAAAAAATCAGTGTGTAATGATATTAGGCAACAGATGCAAGGAGGTGGATTTCTGTGTGGGTCTAATCAGGGTCTGAATGTTAGTTGTCAGCCCCAGTTTTGTCTAAACTTCATGCAGAGTCTCTACAAAACTGCTTTTATTATGCTTTGCAGTCCCCAGGGAGGGCTTGCATATTTCTGCACAATGCTGATCTTTTAAGTTGGTTTGATAAAACTGCACCAAATTGTGATGGAGAAAATAGGCAGTTCTAGAAATGCTGGGGTGTGGGGTGGAGGATCTGCCAGGCAGTTCCACAGCACTCCACTCATGTCTCTCTGGCTTAGCAGTTCAGTTCTGTGGTGGACATGAGCTGGCTTTGTGCTCCCTTGAGCTCCAGACAACAGGAATATAAAGCCAACTGGAGTCAGGTTGCCTGGTGCTGTGCACAGCCAGCTCAGGTTTAGCAGGATTTAATCAGTTCAAGCTCTGCATCATGCAAAAGCAGCTGCACTGTTACAGAACTGACCCTGGAAGAAGCCCAAATAAAGGCATGACCAGTGAGGATGTTTGAAGCTTCATCTATGTGGGACACGTACATATATCTCTTCCAATAACTGTAGAGGCAGTTCTGTTCTACTGTGTTATCCCTACTTTGGGTGGAGCTGGAAAAAAAAATTCACTGCAGTTGTTAGATGGTTCCATTTATAAAGCTGTTGTTTCATTAGAGATCTTTTCATGCTCTTCAAGATGTATGGGAGAAGCACCAGAAAGTTTTATTGTTTTTACATCTTCCTTGTTGTAATGCTTCTAGAATGAATATTTTGCTTTCCTTTCAAAGTCATCAATGCCAGCTAAAAGAGCCCAGCCAGCAGCCTCTGCCAGCCCCAAATGAGGGGTCTGTGGAAGAGGGTGAAGAGTTGCCTGCACAGAGATATGAAAGAGACTTGGTGCAAAAGCTGAAAGTTCTTAGACATGAGCTCTCCCTGCAGCAACCACAGGCAGGTCACTGCCGAATTGAGGTATCCAGAGAGGAAATATTTGAGGTATTTGATGGACTCTGTACTACTAATATCAGCTTCTCTTACTCAAGTTTAATGAAACTGGTCTTACATCAAGTCTGTTTAATGAGAGAGGTGGTGAATCCAGCGGTATCACATGGATTATCAGAACTCTGATTAAATTAAAGAAAAAGCATTCTTTTAGTTTCGTGTTTTGACGTGGACATTGGTAAGAAGAGATTCTGAGTAGTTTGGGGTTCTTTTGCCAATACAAATGTTTAGTTGCTGAAAGTCTTTCACCTTACATGAGGAAAGCTAGATTATGTAAACTTCACATGGATTTTGCTGACAAATTTGAGCATTCTTTTTCATTTAGAAATGACAGCAGTTGAAAACTGCTGAAAGCAGTTGAAAAGCAATGGCATCTGCTTGCTATTACCACTTGTGTATGTAGTGTGCAAGAGGTAACTCTAATTGGGCATTCTTCTATTCTTAGATTGGATTATTTTTTAAGTACCTTTGTAGCAAAAGGGAATTAAGCTTTTTGTGGACTTTACACCAACAAATATTAGTGCTGCCATTGAAATGTGCTTTAGATTAGCTCTTTAGCAGAATGTTTTCTGTAGCTGAGTAAAAAATCTGTGTTATACTAATTCTTAGAGCTTCTTAGAGCTAATTATAGAAAAGAAATGTATAATCTGTTAAAAAACCCCAACCTATAAATATATGTGTACACGTGTACAGGAATCCTACCGTCAGATAATGAAGATGAGGCCAAAGGATTTGAAAAAGAGGCTTATGGTAAAATTTCGAGGCGAGGAAGGCCTGGATTATGGAGGAGTAGCAAGGTGGGATTTCAGTTTTTCTGACACTTTGTAGCTGTGAAATTGGTGTTTCTTTGTGTGTGTGTGTGTGTTTTTCAGTGAGTCTTGTTCAGACTTGATTTGTTTAAATATGTCTCTGACAGTGTTCAGGGAATGGGTGAGGAATAGATGGCATTGTCTCATGGCTTACTAGCTATGTTAATTCATGGTAATTTCTTCACTACTTGTAAACCAAAACCAAGCTAGGAAACTGATAACTGTGTTAATGGCCCACAACAACTGTGTTGTCTGAAGTTTAAATGCAAGTTGCTTTCTTCTAAAATAACACTTTTTCTTGGCAGAGAATGGTTGTATTTACTGTGCCATGAAATGTTGAATCCATACTATGGACTCTTCCAGTACTCTACAGATAATATTTACATGCTGCAAATCAATCCAGATTCCTCTATCAACCCTGTAAGTATTGACTTCTGAGCAATATGTGTACTTCAAGAGCTTGTCTCCTGCAGTTGATCATTGCAGCTGTTATTTTCATGATGAGAACATACAATGAAGGGGGGTAAAAACATGTTAACAAGTCTTGTGTTGTTATGGTACAGAGGAGCAGGGTTTGCACAGAAGTAACATGAGAGTTCTCTTTTGATAAGTACCTGAAATCTTTTGGCTGTCATTTGAGACTCCTTGGTGCTGGCTGGGGTGCATGTTGATTCTGGGATAGGTAAAAGTACTCTTCGTTTTAGCTACAGGTGATGGTGCAGACACTGCATGGTCTCTGTGACTGCAGGGGCTTGTAAGCCTTGCTTTCCCTTTCTCAATAAGCTCCTGTGTCGTTTGGGTGTTTTCTTCCTCACTATTGGAGGCCTTGTATTGATGTAAGCCCTAAAAGGAGCAGCAGTTCTGTTTGCAAGGTCTAAAGCACTTGTACATAATTTGTTAGGTAAAGTGCAGAGACTTGTTTGATATGTTTAATCATTAAATGCTTCTTGGTTATGTTATGAGGAAAAAGTTGTGGTTCCTTTTGCCCGGAGGGCTGCAGATGACTTATACTTAAATAGCCACCAGATGTCAGTGTTAGAATGCCTTTGTGCTGCCTGATGTTCTCCTCTCTCTGCAGGACCACTTGTCTTATTTCCATTTTGTTGGTCGGATAATGGGTTTGGCTGTGTTCCATGGACACTATATCAATGGGGGGTTCACGGTGCCCTTTTATAAACAGCTCCTGGGGAAACCCATTCAGCTCTCTGATCTGGAATCTGTTGACCCAGAACTACACAAAAGTTTAGTCTGGATTCTGTAAGTACTGTATTTGTAAGTTGTCTTGCTGTGGAGAAGATCGTGCTTTACAGAAAATAGAAGCGTCAGTAATGGGGGAGATGGGTACAGGATTCCTGAGTAGCAATTTCTGTGTCAAAAAGCTCAAGGTATTTGAGGAAAAAATGCTCATGTGAGCTGTGTTAGGCCTCCTTGTAGTAAATTAGGTTCTAATTTAAGTGTTGTATGAGTGTGGTAGAATACTGCAGTATCAAAATCCTCAGAACTCTCCTGAGTTTGGAAGTACAACCTTTGGCCATAAGAAAACGTGGATTTAAAATAAAAAAAAAAGAAGGGAAACTACTTTTGATTAAAAAGAAAATAAATTGAATTAATTTGAACTTTGTACATGTACAATTTAGAACAAAATCCGTCATCACTAGGTGTAGCTTTGGGATTCTTTAGCATTGCTTTGCACCGTCACTTTTTCATAAAGACTGTTTTAAATTTATGTTTAAAGCTATTGGTGTGTTATTGAAAATAAAATAATTGATTTCTTCTGTGCTTCACTGAGTACATGACAGCAAATGGGATCATTGTGTGTGTGTGTTTAGGGTTTAATTACTTATTCATTATCCCAAATACTGCTACAGTCGTAGTGGTGAGAGCGACACCTCTGATGGGCTCTGATGAGCAGGCAATAAGCCATACAGAAATCAGTGGTTGTGGCAGCTTCCTCTGGTGGTGTGGAATGCAGGTAGATGGTTACTGGGTTTATCCTGAAGACTGTGTTCAAATAACAAGCTGCCAGCATCGCCCCTGCAAGTGATCAGAAATACAAAGTTTCCCTTCTGTCTTTCATTTGTTAGAGAGAACGATATCACCCCGGTTCTGGACCATACTTTCTGTGTGGAACACAATGCTTTTGGAAGGATTTTACAGCACGAACTCAAACCAAACGGCAGGAACATTCCAGTGACAGAAGAGAACAAGAAAGAATATGTCAGGTATTGCAGAACAAACACATATCATGCAGTGACAGGAAGGCAGCGAACGCGTTGCTTTTTTTATATGGTGGAACTGATGATATTGGGCATTTCAGAGGGAAATACCTGAGTCATAAACGACCTGTTCTCATGCCACCTAACATGGTAGAGCCTGGGAAGAAGTTGTAAATTGTACTTTGCGTTGTCTGTTAACGGTGTAATAATTAAATGCTGATAGCAAAAGGAATTAATAATAATTTCTTTCATACAACAAACTGTCTTCTGAATCTTCCTCTGTAAACTTTTCCAGCCTTGCTCTAAAAAGCCCAGTCTTATCCAGCTTATCACCCTGACTTTTTTCCTCCCCCAGGCTGTATGTGAACTGGCGATTTATGAGGGGCATAGAAGCACAGTTCTTGGCTCTGCAGAAGGGTTTTAACGAACTCATTCCCCAGCATCTCCTCAAGCCTTTTGACCAGAAGGAACTTGAGGTACGCATTTGATCCGCTTGGAGTATCAGTTCCTAACTCGTACGTTCCGTGCCCAAGCACTGATTGGAAAATAAGTAACACCACCATTTATTGCCATTTATTTACCAGAAGGCTGTGCGTTTGTTTAACCAAACGCTTTCTGTTTTATTCTAGACTTGCTTTGGGTTAATGTTAGTGAGAGAACTGCTTGAACAGGGAAGACAAATACACCGTGTTGTGTAAGCAGGCATAATGCTCAAAGCAGGTGGTCTGGGCAGAGACAGGGAGCATTGCAAGCCTGAAGAGCTGCTGGCAAGACCTAACCTGTTGTTTGCCCCACTGCTTGTTTTCTTCAATGACTGTTTTAATACGTCTGTTTCTATAGACACAGAAGTCATGGTTTACAGCAGCTAAAGTAGAAGTGAGAGAGCACATAGAAAATTAATTTGTCTTTGCGTTTAATCCTGAGCTGTAGAGTTCTACACCGTTTTTCTTCCTGCTTTTTGTGTATTATTTTAAAGAAGGCAGTAGACTGTTTGAGGTACTGGAAGAAATAGTTTAATGGTAGTAGTTTGTGCACACAATTGTTCAGGTGAAGTTACTGTGTTCCATGAGTTAGTTGTTTAAAAAGGCAGATTGTAAATCCAATTAATATTTCAATACTGTCCAAATTAGGATGGTCACAACTGCCCTGATACTGTAAATTAGTCTAAGTGGGTTCCATCTTGGTGGCACAAAAAGACAGCTGCTAAATGGCAGCTCTTAGAATGAAATACTCACTGTGGAATATTATGGGAAATTTAGAATATGACACACATTTTGTTTTGAGTGATGATGTCTCCCGTATGCCATTTGTTTGTCGTTGCCAGGGTAGCTGGTTAGATTCATGGCCAATAATGACTTCCTCTTTCAATATTTTGCAACCTGGTTTCATCTGGAAAAGAGATTGAAGCAATCCGTCTAGTCTGTGTCAGACACTCTCATAAACAACATCAAAAAACAGCTGCACAGTTTTTGTAGTGAGTGGTCAGATGTGGACAACGGACCACTTAGGATGTAACCATAAGCTGAGCAGCACTTCCCTGTAGTGGGTTATTAGCAACTCTAGGACAAAGCAGATCAGGAAAACGATTTCTGTGTCAACTCAGTAGATGGCACGCCTTCATCCAAGTCTGTGCTGCATCCTCATGAAGATATACTGTACTTTTCAGGTAGCTAGATTTAAAAAGCAGGTCTTGAATGGGCATTTGACTCTGACTTCTGAAAATTCCAGTTCTGGTGTAATCCTGGGCTTCAGTTTCATTGCAGATTAACTGGGGAGATTTACTTCCTGTTCTAAACTGTTTTGGAGCGTTACTGTGTACCAGGAAGGTGGCTCGAGTGCATAAAGAATGCTGGGCTTTGTGAAATGACTCCATGTATGTTTTCATAGCTGCAAACCTGAAATGACTTTGAATGTTAAAGCATTTTCTGATGCATTAACAGCTAATCATAGGAGGCCTGGATAAGATAGACCTGAATGACTGGAAGTCAAACACACGTCTGAAGCACTGCATGGCAGATAGCAATATTGTGAAGTGGTTCTGGCAAGCGGTGGAAACATTTGATGAAGAAAGAAGGGCAAGGCTTTTGCAGTTTGTGACGGGTTCGACGCGTGTCCCACTTCAAGGCTTCAAGGCTTTACAAGGTGACTGATGTGGAGGCTGAGTTAACATGCAGTGGGAGGAAGATGGTGTGGAATTTGCTGGGCCCTTCTGGAATATCAGCATGTTACTGGATAGCTCGATCACTTGCAAACTTTTCATCCCAAGAGCAGTTCTGCATTTATCAGTGGCTGCTGGTCACCACTTTAGTTGTTGCTGACAAGTCATGCAAGCTGAGCAGTGTGTCCTCATGTAGCACTTAGGCTGGTGTCAATGCTGGCTTATCAGTCTCTTACAGTTCTGTGGACTGACATTAGTATCACTGCATGAAAGCACGTACATGATTATAGAGCAGCCTGAACAGTTCTTTTTCATGAGAAGTGTATTCCTATTGATGGTTGGCAACAGACCATCAGGCTTTAAAGCAACTTCCTGAAAGTTGCACTTGTCATCAGAAAAGGTAGCAGTGTCCCAGACTGTTGTTAACTGGCAGCAGACTGATCTTCAGAATTCAAATACAGAGTTCTGTTTTGCAAGAAAAGTCTTCTTACTTCTGAGCCTTTTCGTTTTTGAAAGTATGACTATGTGAAGTTTAACTGCTTTCCAAAATACTGGTCTGCAAGTTTGTTGTCATTAAGAGACCCATCATTTCTGTTATCTCTTCACCAGCTGCAAGTCTGACCCACAGGCTTTGCCCATAGCATACTCATATCTGCATCTGGAACTATTCTCTTGCCTTTTTATAAATAGCAGCATATGTGTGCACTAATGCTGTTTTGTTGAAGTGCATTAACTAGAATGTCTGTTTGTAAGGTTCTACAGGCGCTGCAGGACCCAGATTGTTTACCATCCATTTAATAGATGCAAACACAGACAACCTTCCAAAAGCCCACACTTGGTAAGATGGAACGTTTCTGCTTTGTCTTAAAAGAAGCCATCTCAGTCCTGGCTATGGATAAATCCGTGTGACGTGCTTAGGTGAATCCAAGTCTGTTCTGCTAGCTTGGAAATACCTGTACTCTGCAGCCTGCAAAATAATTGACTTAAGTTCTTATTGCTTGATTTATGTCTTCTATACCATCTGTGGTTTTTCTCTGCCCCAGAATTGATTATTCTGAATAGTGAGATGTTAATTTCCACGTATTTCAGCAAAAGTATTCGCTGATAAATTGCTCATAGCGATGAATCTTCATTCAGGATTAGGAAGAGTAGTTTTTAGATGTAAAATGTAAGAAAAGAATGCTATTTGATACAGAACTGAGCTCTCATATGGAAGCCTCACTCTATCAGGGAAAGGAAATCATTTCACTAGAAGCACAGACTGTCTTCAGGCAGAGCAAGGAGCAGGCCTGCCTGGTGTCTTGCTTTCTATGCAGCCTCCTGCATCTCCTCCTCCCAGACCCAGCCCAAGTAAGAGATTCCTGCTGCAGCAGTACAGTTATTTCTTTGATGTTCCTCCTTTGGCCATTGAAGGGGCTGAGGCTTTGATGTTGATTTTACAAATGCTATCTTTATTAAGCTAATCTGGGGTTTGTATGTGAGGGTTTTTGTTTTTTTGTTTGTTTTCTTATTGCAGTAGATGTGTTAGATTCATGATCTGCAATGTGTTGTTACTTTATCCCCAGCTTTAACCGGATTGACATTCCGCCTTATGAGTCATATGAGAAGCTTTACGAGAAGCTGTTGACAGCTGTGGAAGAGACATGTGGGTTTGCTGTGGAGTGAAAAAGCAACCAAAGGAAACAGATGCTAGCTCATGGACCACCAAATCAAAAGCTAGAAGAAGCTTGCTGTGACCTTCCTGCTAAGCTGTCTGAAGCACCGGAACTCTGGACAACTTGGAGATGGGTTGTTTCCCTTCCACTCTTGGTGGATGATGGTGGGGGCAGGGGCTTTTGTTGGTGGTTTCCAACTCTTTTTCTCCTTTGTCACAATAAGCCCTTCCCTCTTCTTCCATCCCCCATAAAATGAAATGCAGCCAAGTCCAGCATTTGGCTTTGGATGCACAGGATATTCTGCTAGATTTGTAACACATATTGTGATAGGGTCGATGCCCTGTGGGTTTTGTTTTTTTTTAATAGGAGAGTCGCAGTGTAATTCAGAATGAGCTTGATTTGCTGAGGACATGCAGATGGTTCGGTGTGCCTGGTTAGTTTGTCTAAAATCAAGCTTGAACCCCGTAGAGTCCAGTGGGTGCAGAGTGTCTGACTGGCACAAGAATTTGCATTGCACATTCTGAACACCTGATTAAAAAGCGAACTTCTAGCAGAAATTACCTCCATATGAGCATTTAACTGAAAGGCAAAGAAATTCAAGTTCTGCCTTAGCAGGAAGCTCCCAGTGGAAGCTGCGGCTTACCTTGAGAAAAGCAAAAGAATTGGGGACAGCTCAAATGGTATTGTATGATTTCTTTTTGGTTGTCCTGGCTGAAACCTAATTGTTTTGCACATGAAAGCAGTTATTTCCTCCTGCAGAATTACTTTCCGTAGTTTGCTCAGATATAATTACCTTGCAGAGAAGCTTTGTGAGGAGGAGACAGAGGACAAAATTTATTCAATTTCAAAGCTGTGATTTCTGTGCCACTGTTTTACCTGAAACGTTTTTGTGACTTCATATTGGAAGAGTCAAAATGGAAACGGCCGAACGCTCAGTCGACAGAGCTGACTTCTGTTCTGAAGTTCTTGGCCTTGCGAAAGGTTTATTTGGAGGCTGTGGTAAAAGGGTAACTATACAGTGAATACATTTTAAATGTTATGGAAAGCTATTGAAAGGATTTACGACTTCGGTTCTGTAAGGATAAGAATTTCCCCAGAGAGCCATAGGAGGCTATTTTTTCAAATACCTGAAACTAATATTCAAAGGTTGGTTCTCTAACACATGGCTAAGATAACTTCCCGAGGGAAACAAAAGCAAATCAAATACCTGAATCACTAACATTTTTTCCAGTTTGCACTCCGAGATGAGACAGTATTTTAACAAATAACACGGCTTCAGAAGGACCCAGTTATCTGTCAAACATGTCTAAACTTCAGTAAAGCAGGCTTGCTTGTATAGGATTTTTTTTTTCTTTGGCAAGCCTGATTTTTAGAGAAATTCATTACTGAAACATTTAACAGATGTTTTTGTTTATGGAATAGTGCATTGAAATTCAGCTGTGGGTAAGAGATTGTTCTTAGAAGATGTCTACTGGAATACTTCTATTTTGTCTTTTTAAAATTGAATTTGATAATAGCTTTAAACTGTGCTAGGAACAGAAAGTAGACACCCGTCAAAAATTCTGGCATCGTTCTCAGTTTTGTTTGTTTGTTTCCATTGACCATCATTCTTGTGATTTGTGGGTGGGAGTGAGGATTGCATTGGAGGTGTGAAGTTGTACCGTAGTGTGACATTTGCACAGGGTCGCTCCAGGCGCTCATCCAGCGAGACTCTACAGGACAGAGGATGTTTACACCCGTGTTCTTGTTGCAAATGGGGACCAGTTTCTGCAGTACTGATTGTTGGGACACGAGTGAAATTCTGTGTGTGTTTTGCAGAAGAGAAGGGAAGTAGGACTGTCTGTAGATGAACGTCTGTGCAGTCTTGGGCTGAGCAGCAGAATCCCCGTGGCCCTGGCTTTTCAAAATGCCTGTGAAGTCGTACCTGTCCATAGAGTGTATTTAATCCTTTCAGTACATTTGGATGTGCAATAAACCAGTCAGATAGGAAAAACACAACGTGGATTATTGCCCAAAAGCTTTGCATGGAGTCTCATGTGGATTTATCACTAAAAGAGTTGAAAAAACAGATGCTGAAGCCCACCACTAACAGAAATCCTATCACGCAAGCTCTAAAACTGGCTTGGTAAAAACCAAGTGAGGTGCAGGTAAAGGCCCTTGATTTGGAAATCTGTAGGTCAAGTAGCTTTATGTCAGCGACACAGTTGACATATGATAGTTCCTAATGTCTTTCCTAGGTCAGTGTTTTATTGAATGCACAAAATAAGAATAGGCAAGGATTGTTGTTTGCTGTGTTTAAAAGCCCTCGTCAAGGTACCTCCTCCTTGCTGACAGTAATGAGAATAGGGCACCGTCTTTGTAATTGTTTTAGTTCTTCTTTATGCAGCTTCACCACCTCTCCCATCGTGTTGTCTTCGCAACTTCGTGCCACTTCAGTGATGACAAAGACCTTTTTTTTGTGTTGTTCTGTACATGCGTTTGAGGCAGGCCTTAAAGCTGGCTGGATGGATGGTGGATGGGTGGAGGAAATAAAGAAGCAAGGCAGTCTGGGTTTTAAGCGATGATTTCTTCTTCCAGTGGCTGGTTTCAAGGCCAGGGAAGGATGAAACGCAAACAAGAGTTTGCATGGCTCAAGCTGTTGACTCTGTGAGGTCTTGGAGGCTGTTCTTATAGCCTCAGCTGTCTGAATCTGTGAGTGTGTTCATTCCCACTTGGTCTGCCAGCACTTGAACTGGTTGCTACTCCTCAAAACTTGCCCAAAGAATAACATGAAGTCCGGTGTTCGTTCAGTCATTCCACGTTCCACCTTGTGCACACACGCGTCTTGGATCAGACCTGAAGGAAATACAGGGGACGATGTGTCCTTCGTTCCTGTCCTAAAGGCAAACCTAAAAGCTGGTCCGTTGGCACAGACCTTCAGTGCTTGCCCTGATACTGCTCATCAGCCTATACTATATGCTCAGGGATGTAGGAAACCACCACTTTGCTCGTGCTTTAAATCGGGACGAAATGAGGCTGTTGTATGAATGTTGGCATTAACTTGGGCATTATGTGAGACAGGACCCTGCTTCAGAAAGGCTGCTTGAAGCTCCAGGGGGTGAAATCAACGTTTGCTCAGCAGTATGTACTTTGTTCAAGTTGAGGTGGTTGTGAAATCCAATAGGTTTTGTAAATTAGTGATCTGGCCACCAGGGCCCTCTGTAGCTCAGGTTCAGGGCCGCGTGGCACAGCAAGTTCCCAGAAACACAGTATGGATCTGTTTTTAATTTGTTGATTTTTGTTCCTCGACCACTTTATAATGTATTTTTTTAATTTATTATTTTGTAATGTCATGTTTAAGTATTGCTGCTATCCTTGTTATTCTTCCCACTGTTTTTATTGCAGATTTATTTTGTGAAAGTTGTACACTAATGTTTCATTTTATGTCTAAATCAAAGTATTTAAAGAAATACCAGTTCTATTTAATGTGGTTATGGAACCAGCTGGAATAAACAGTGATTGTATAGTAGGCTGGACCCAGGAGGTCATGTTCATTTTTGTTACATATGCAATAAACTCACAACTTTAAACACTTGGTATCCACTGCTTCGTTAACGTATTTATGGAAGCCACAGGGAACTGATACCCTCATCATGAAATGTGAGGGAGCTCAGCAGGAGATGAGGGTGGGGGACGGAGTCACGGTGTTAAAGGAGGCAACAACAAGAAACTCTGTAGGGTTAATAAATAATCCTGTTTGTTTTACAGACCCGGAGTGCAGCGTGATGAGGCTTTGCTGCTGTTGGCAGCGGCCAGACTTGTGACCGTGAGCGTCGGCGTTGTCTGACAGAACTGCCTCATCCTGTGCTGAGTTCAGGTACCTGCAGTGGGAAGCTGGGGTGGCTCAGTGGACAAGCTGTGAGAATGCAGCTGATTTCACAGCTTACATAGATGGCTCGGCTAAAACTCATCCTTTCAAGAGAGTGTGTTCATCTTATTCCTTCTCTGACTGTTTACCAGCCTTCAGCCATTTCTCCTCTTTTATGTTCTGTTACTTTTCCAAAATTTCAGTTTTCAGGGGGAAAAAAAAAAAAAAATCTCCTCTTTATGAGAGTTGGGGAAAGATTAATTAATGCGGATGAATCTTTGCTTTCCTGTACTTCTGTGAGCGGAGAAACAGCGGTATGAGTCTGCATGCAGACAGCGCTGGCAGTCAGCACGCATGATTCAGTGCTGCAGTACAGCCTTCCCTCCCAAAGCTGAAAGCTGGGGTTTCCTTCATCTGTGTAGATTCTGTTTTTCTTCATGTTTAAAATATATATTCTGTGAGCAACTTCACAGCATGGCCAAACGCACCGTCGCAGTGATTCTCCAGGCTAACCTAGCGGTTGGAGAGGGGCTGCTGTGGGACTCTTGCACTACATCAGCTTTTGGGAAACTGATGAACAAATCACCATCTCTCTTAAGAAATGTTACTGAACTTAAGTAATTCACTCTTTTGCAGAAGCTTGGCAGGTCGATTAAATTCCTCAGGTTAAATTTTCCAGTCTCTGCCTCCTTCTTCAGGATGTACAAAAACAGTCTGTGAGGAGTTCTGGTCTAGGAGTGGCGATCTGTGTTCTGATTTATGATGATGCTCCCGTGTCCTCGGCTCCCCGCCTGCCTGGGGGAAGGCAGCCCCTGCTGTACACTAAGAGATGCTTGACCAAGGTACGGCAGAATGTATTTTAATTGATGAATGCTTTCTGCTGACAAAACTCTTTATATTTTCTGTTGGTGGTTTGCAGTTTGATTCCTAGCTATAAACCCTCCCCATCATTTACTTTTTCAGGCATTTTTTTCACACGTGACTTAGGGTAATGCTAAAATCCTACAGCTTTGCCAACAAACACTTACAGACAAAATCCCTTTAGGTGCGGTGGGGCAGGAAGGGATAATGCCTCTCTTCCTGATTTGGCTGACTTGAAATAACATCAAGCCTAAATGTATAACCCCTGTCTGCAATCTTGCAGTTAGTGGCTGAGTGAATAATGCAAACAGTGCCCACGTGTCCTGCGGATCCCCTTCCAGCCTTAACTGGAGCATTATTTCATGGCTTCGATTCCCCCCCCCCGGAGAGCAGGAGACCCTTAACCTGGGACCTGTGCTCTACTTGACATGAAATGAAAGAGAATCTGCCTGGAGCCCTCGGGGCTGGCTGTGAGATGACAGAAGGGGAGCTGAGACATCAACAGGTTAAGAATGACTTCTTTTTTCCTTCCACCACAACCTGGCTTTTATGGACCGCAGAAGAGGAGTGTTTAAAGGGAGGGTAAGTGTGGCTTTGCAGACAGCTGCTGCAGTGCCCTGCCAAGTCTGTGGAGCTCTGTCCCAGATTCAGAAGCAGCTGGCAAACTGACCGGGGGTTGGGCTGTGCCTGGAAACCGTATGGCTGAGCTGTGGTGGTTCTGGTACAGAGAGGGGATGGAGGGAGACGTTCCTGGAGGACCCAGGGGACCCTGGCATCACTCTTGGTATTTGGTTGGGTTCTAGAACAAGATCTGCAAGACAAACCTGGATTTGGTGGTGAGGAGAGAATGAGAAAGCAACGTGAACTTAACCTGGTCTCTTCTACAGAGCTAACCTTGGTCCAAGAAAGCTACAGACATTGAATTGTTCCGGGCAAGTATTTGGTCTGGGAGACTTTGGATTGGAATGTTAATCGGATGCTGACTAAATGAGTCCAGACAGATGGGACTGACTGAGGACACTGCTCAGAGTCCCCCATAAGGATCCTAGGGCTCCTTATGCCTTTGCTCTATTGGATTTCAAAGGGGAGATTTAACCCTTCCCCGGGAACCCGTGGATAACAGAGATACTGTCCCCTGGTGCAGGGAGCGTGGGCTCGTCTGAAAATCTGCCTGAACCAACTGGGAACAGTGCTTCCAGAACACCTGACGTGGGAGGGGGGCCGGGGCTCCGGTTTCCTCCAGCAAAATGGTTCCTCTAACAAATCTGGTGATAGATTATTTTCAGTAGAACTACTGGTGGAAACGCAACGACAAGGAGCACGTTTATCAAAAGGCTCAGAGTGAGTTCAGTGATCAGAGCCACCCCGCTTTTATCCTTTATTGCTATAACCAGTATCTTACCAACCTCACCCGGGTAGCAAAGACGTGTCACAGCCCTCAGCAAAAGGGCTGAGCCACCGAACCACAACAGAGGAAAAAGCATCCGCATCTCTGCCCCGTGGGCACCCACCTCTCACAGACCACAGTCATCCTCTCCGGAGCCCCCCACGGGTGGGACGGGGGCTGGTGGCTGTGCGGAGGAGCCCCGCTGGGCAGCCCGGTGGTGTCTCCGCAGGTACTCACTGTAGTTCTTGGAGAGCAGTGTGTAGAGGAAGGGGTTGACGCAGCTGTTGCTGTAGGCCAAGCAGGTCACCAGGAAGTTGATGGGGACGACGGTGGAGCTGCCCCGCTCCCCACGCTCGTGCCAGTAGAGGCTGAAGAGCTGCCACAGCCAGAAGGGAACAAAGCAAGCCCAGTAAGCGAGCACGATGCTGAAGATCATGTACAGCACCTTCTGCTTGGGACAGTGGCTGGCGTGCTTGGTGTGAGCAACAAGAGCCCTTTGGGACCTCCAGTAGGTCCTGGCCAGCTTGGCATACACGCAGCAGATGGTGACGCCCGGGGCAAGGATGCAGGTGTTGAAGAGGACAGTGAGGTACACCTTGTAAGGCCCCATCCGCCACGTGGGGTGGCACATACGCTTGGTCACCCCGTGGCGGTGGCTGGTGCGCAGGTCGATGAGGATCATGCTGGGCAGGGCAAGGAGGAAGGCCACCAGCCATGCCAGGAAGGCGAGCGCCCGCCGACGGTCCCTTGATCCACGCAGCGTGGCCAGAGGGCGGGCGACGGCCAGGTAGCGCTCAGTGCTCATGATGGTCAGGATGAAGATGCTGGCGTGCATGGTGAGGAGGTCGAGGCTGAAGAGAATCCTGCAGCCCAGGTCTCCGAAGTACCAATCCCGCACGAAGTAGGTGCACACCACGAAAGGGATGGTGGACAGGTAGAGAAGGTCGGCCAGGGCCAAGTTGATGATGTAAACGTACATGGAGCCGCTGCGCCTCATGGAGACGGTGGTGACCACCAGCGTGTAGATGTTCCCCGCCGTGCCCACCACGCACATGGTGCCCAGGATGCAGCCCAGGAAGGAGGTGGCCAGGAGGTCGCCGGCACTATCAGACGTGGCGTTGAGTGAGGTGCTGCCATTCTTTGGGTAGCACGGCTCCGGGGTGCATGCGCCCGGCTCCATCCTCACTGCCCCTCTTGCAGCTGGGACGGGGCCTCACCAGCAGCCACCCCTGAGGTCACCGCCCTGGAGGGAATCCCAAACTGCAGAACCGCAGCTCCTGGTCGTGTTGTCCCAGTTGCAGCACCGCAGCAGTGGTAGCGCTCAGCTTCAATGTGTGGCTCTCTCTTGCACAGCCTGGAAAAGCCATCCTCCATGCACCCGCCTTCCTGCGGCCGAGGGAGGGCCGAGGCAGGAGTGGAGGTGGGATTTGTCCCTCTGCCCTCAGCGGGGTGGAACACGGCGGCTGCTCCCACTGCCACCCACTGGGATGCTGGCACAGCTCCTCACTGGGAGGGAATTGGGAAAAAACACTGATTTCTCCGTGTCAGAAACTTTTCTCCCTCTTAGAGGATGGAAAGGAGAAAAGAGTGAACAGAGCATCACCTCAACCCCTCCCAGAGCTGATGGCAATGGGAACCTTGCGCTGGCACCCACCCCTGTGGGACCTCCCTTCCCTGTAGCTCCAGCATTAAGGCAGAAGCAAAAAAGCTGCTTTGAGCAGAGACAAAATGAGTGACGCTGCCAGGAAAATGCAGCAGACTCCTCTGGAGTCACATTAGAAACTTCTGCATCCTTCCAGGTCTGTGCTGCCAGCTGTGCACCCAGGCTGGTTGACTTTGTGCTATGGACTGCACAGAGCAAAAAGGCTCTCTATGGGGCCACGCTCCTTGCAAGAAGGCATTGGGTATCAAAGGGAAATCAGCACTGCCGGAATGCTCAGTGTCCTCCTGCCCCCAGAGCTGCTCCGTCCCCTGGGCACAAAAAGCACAGTGATGGGATAAGTGAGAGGTGCAGGATCGGGGGGTTTAGGAGTGTGTTGGTTTGGGGAGGGGGGACTAGGTGGGATTCTAAAGTGGGGTAATGTGGGAGTGCTGAGGGCTGGAGAGTGCTTGGGAACACTGTGGTAGTGCTGGAAACAAGAAGGGGGGAGGAGGGAGGCTAAAATGGGTCTAGATTAGGAGGAAAAAAGTCTTGAAAAGGCTCTAAATCAAGGGGGAGGAAATCCTAGAAAGGGTCTAAATCTGGGAGAGCGAAGGAAATCCTGGAAGGGTTCTAATTGGAATGGTGTGACGAGAGAGATGTCCTGCAAAGTCTCAGAAATGGGGGAAGAAGGGGAATCCCAGAGAGACCTGAATGGGGCAGGGGGGCTTGGGACTGCAGCCTCACTTGGCAGGTCACCCCCATAAGGGACACGGGGCCTCCATGAGGGACTTGGTGCCCCCCTACATCAGGGCACCTCCGAGCATTTCACGGGACGTTCCTCCCTCCAGAGTTCACGGGACCCCATACAGATCACAGCCCTCCCGACGGTGCGGCCGTTCTATAGGGTTTTCCGCGAGCCGGCGCCCCGCCGGGCACCACGTGCGCTCCCGTTAGCCCCGCCCCTCCGTGTTGGCCCCGCCCCCTCCCACCTCCACGCAGCGCCCGGATGGGGGCGGAGCGCTGCTGCCCGGAGGACCGCCCCCCGCGCACTCTATGGTACGTTCTCCGCGACGGGACCGCCGGGTCCGCCCTTCTGTCCCTCTCCTCTCACCCCCTTCTCCAGTTCCCGCCGCTCCACTCTATGGTGCGGGGCGGGGCGGTCACGTGCCGCGCGCAGGCCGGAAGGAGCGGGGCAGCGGCGGCTAAATGGAGCGGGGCCGGCGGGAGGGTGGCGGCCCGGTGAGTAGCGCCCGGGGGAGCGCTCGTGCGGGGCGCCCCGGGAGGCGGCAGAGCGGCGGCGGGCCGGGCGGAGAGGGCTCGTGGCTGCCTCGGCCTCGGCTCCTCGCAGCCTCCGCCGCGCCGGGGCCGTGCTCGGCGCTGCGTGCCCGCTGGGCTGCGGCCCTGTCCCGGGCCCTGTTCCCCGGGCCGGGTTCGGCGCCTCTCTCGTCCCTCCGTGCGGTCGTGAGGACGGCTGTGAGAGGGGAACCCGACCTCCTCAGGGCGGTGTCGCTGAGACCTTTTTGCCCCCGTGCTCTGCGGTCGCGGTGCCGGCCCAGCTCGCAGACGCGCAGTGCTGCTGTGATGGGGGGCTCTGGAGCCGCGCTTCTGTGGGGCGGCTGGGGGGAGGCTGGAGGTCCTGGAGGAAGCACGAGTGGGCCCGGCAGGTTGACCTGTGTCTGAGCCTCGGCTGCTTCTGCGTGGCTGCTGGCAGCAGCTGCTCCCACTCAGAAACCCAGCCGTGTGCTTCGCAGTTTGCATTCCGTTGTGACCAGAAGCATCGTCGTCTTTGTGTCCTCCGACAACTTATCTGGGATCTCACTGAAGTGCTTTCATACCGGGAGCAGAACGCACGTGGAGTGTGGAGTCCAGCTGTCCCCGTTCCCTTGAGCTCCCTAGTGCTCGCCAGGCAGCGCTCAGCCCCTCTGTGAAGCGTTGTCGTGCAGCCCCTGCTTTGGGGCTGATGGTGTTTCGCATTAAAAAAGCTGATATGGTGCTGCCGTGCACCTGTACTTCTGTTACAACTGCAGTCTCTTCTTGCGTTTGTTTTGAAGCATGCTGAGTGCTGTGCCACGATCCTGAAGGCAATAGCTGCTTGGCTCCGTCTGTTGGAGCAACTGCAGGAGGTTCCTAACAGCAGCAGCGTGAGATGGGCACCCAGGGCTGAGTTACAGTGTGCTCCTGCTGCTGGGGAGCACAGAGGGAGGTGTGCACTGCCTGCAGCCTGCTGGGGAGAAAGGGGTTGTGTGAGACCATTGCTCTGTGCATGCGAGTCTGCAGTGGTTCCTGGTGTGTTCCTGCACAGCACTGTGCTGTAACAGTGCACAGTGCAAACCGTATGGTGAGCCCCGTGTGTGCATTTACCGTTCTCACCTGGCCTCCTCATTTCTAGGGCCGATGCTGCACAAACCTCTGTTACCCCTCCTCAGGCCTGTTGTTACAGTGAGCATCTTAATAGGCATCGTGTGCTGGGTGTCTGCATAGTGGCTAATAAATGGTCATCGTGATGGGAGCTTGTGCCTGGTCTCCTGGGGCTGGAAGGAGGCTCCCCCACTTCCTGCAGCGTTGCAGCAGCATTCAATGCTGTTTCAGTAACAGGCTCCCCTCTGCCTTTTACTTTCCCTTCCTCAAGCGCTTTCCTGTCAGCCTGCCTGCAGGCATCCTTCTTGGGCAGCTGTCCCCAGCACAGTGGCTGGGCCGGGCTCTGCTGATGACTAGGTATGTTTTGGTTTACAACAAGGTGCTGGCAGTCTGTTGTAGCTGCCCCAGAACTCCAAATTCCACAGCAGGCCGATGCTTTGTCTGCTGGGAATGCAGTGGGCGTTGCTGCCAGCAGTGTGGAACCAGCACTGCCTCTGACAGCTGGGCTCTTAGCGGCCGTGCCTTGTGCTTTGAAGTTGGTCACAAATTGCTAAACAGTCCCGTGGCAAAACTAGGCGGAGTGCATCTCCAGCACAGCTGGGGAGAGGCAGGAAGTGTGACTGGGGGCTAATTAGCAACACCTGAGCAGCACAGGCCCCAGTGAGAGGGAAGCAGAGCCCTCTGGGTGCTGCCGGTTGCTGCTGGAGGAGGCTCCCATTCATCCATTCATTTGCAGTGGGTGCCTTTGGGTTTGTTTTTTGGGAGCCATAGTGAGTGGTTTGCTGGAGCAGTGTGGGCAGGTTGGCTCAGCTGTGGTGTCAGTGCTTGCTAGAGCCACGTTCTTTTTGGGACGGTCAGAGCTACACCACTAGTTCTTCGTGTCAGGAGCTTGATTTTTTGCACGTGGGTTCGGTCTGGGGATAAAAGTTAAGTCTGTGTTTTAGCGTATTTGAATTCAGACGTTGGCCCCTGTTCCTAAAGGAAAGGCTCTGATAGCCTCAGTAGTCTGTGTGCATGCTGGAGCTTTGTGCACAACACACCTTGGTTGATGGATAGATGTGTTTTGAGCTGCCCTGTGTGATATCAACTGCTCTCAGCAGGATCTCTCCCCGCTGTGGCCAGCAGCAAGAAGTGTGCAGCTGATTTAGGACACCAGCAGCAGCCCAGAAGAGAAGTTCATTGCCGTTCTGCTGTGGCAGTTCCTGCACTGGGATGCAGGCAAGCAGGGAGAGGAGGGGCACTTAGCATCCTGGAAGCTGAGTGGGTTCTGCTCTCCGAAGCATGGAGATGGCAGCTGTGTCTCACTCGTGGACGTCATTGTGTCCGACATCATTGTGCCCCCGCTGCTTTCCTGTCACTTGTACAGAACCTCAAGTTTAGTTTGGAAACAACTCGAGAGCGATGTCGTTTCCTCAGAGTTAGTGCTGAAGAGCTTATGGTGAATTCAAATTTGTACTGATTCTCAGGAAAGCTGAATTGCTGAGGAGTAGGAAATGCTGCTGCTGCTGAGTGACACCGTTCTCCTGATAGCAGCGCTGCTGTGGTTCCCTGCTGTGTTACAGAGGCACTGAAAGGACCCGATAGAGCTGGGCTGGAAGCAAAGTGGCCGAGCTGAAATAAACCCAGGGGTGTTTGTTGGTGTCAGCATGCCGGGCTCCTGGCTGACCTCCATGCGAATGCTCAGAAAAGGGCACTGCTGTAGTAAATAAGGTGTGAGCTGTGAGGTTGTTCCTTTCGGAAGCCCCCAGTCCTGGGATGTTTGATGCCTGCAGAAGGATGGCTGGAGGTGGGCATCCAAGTCGATGCACCACCATGGAGCCTGTGGTGGTTTTGAAGCCCTCTGGCTGCTCCCACAGCTCAGGGTGCCTCTGTGCCTTGCAGCCCCCTGCTCTGTGCTGCTCAGTCCCTCGTTACTCATCGAGCAGCGCTGAACCCTTTGAATTCTCTGCTTGCAATAGAAAACCAGGCTGGGCTTGGAACCTGAAGGCATGCGACCCGGCTGCTGAGAGTTGCACTTCACTTTCTTTCTTATCTTATAGCTTTTAAAGGTGACATTTGGATTTCCTTAAAAAAGAAAAGAGAAAAGAAAAGCACTACTGAGGATCTGGAGAGGAAATGCTGCATCCTTTCTCCCGGAGCGCTCTGTGAGGTGTAAGTAGCAGAGAATACAGAGCAGAGAAGCGCTCTCACATACATCCCAGGGCACAGAGGTTGCTAATTTTGTTCTTTTCTGCGTGGCCCCACAGGCCGATAGGGAGGAGGAGGAGGCAGTGCCATCACCACCAGCTGGGCACACACGGGCGCGTGTCACGCCTGCACAGTGTGTCTCTTTCAGATACCAGCACCTCAGTAACGGTGCTGCTCAGAGGGAAGGGCCTTTGGTTGGCATATGTGGGAGGTCAAGGCTTAAAGAAAGAATTGAAACTTGTTCTGGAAGTGACAAAGCTGCAGTTGACGTGGTGCTGTGTGCTCTGTCCCCACTCTCAGACCATAAAGGTGTAACGATGTGGTTCTTTAAAGCGGTGGCTTGGGAGATGGATGGGCTGTGAGCCTGAGATGTTGGTTCCGTGCAAGTGCTGCCATTGCAAAGTTCTCGGAGCTGCCAGGTGTGCGCCGTCACAGCTTGGGAAATAAAAGCACCTGTTTTAAAACCAGCTCGCCTTCCTTAGGAAAGCCCACAGGGAAATCTGCTGCCGTTGTAGGTGGATAAAATAAAGCTAGGCAGGTTCCTTTCTATTTGTACTTGGTGATAACAGATGAACTGATGGCAGTGGAGCACTTCCCAGGGCTGTGCCTGAGTGATCCTCTCACCGAATGGCTCAGCCACAGGACTGGGGCTGACTGGGAGCCTGGTGTGGTAAGCAGGGGAAGCAGTAGTGATGTGAGCAGCTCTGGCTGCATTCTTTTGCCAGGTGTACCCAGTGTCTGTGGTTTCCTCACACACAGCAAACAGAGGCTTTTAGCATTTCTTACCAGCCTTGTTTCAGTTGGGATGAGGCTGCTTGGCACGATAAGCACTGCTAAGCTCTCCCTGCTTCTGCTGGGCAGCTGTTACAAGGAGCAGCTCCCAGCAGATTGAACCTTTTGAAATGTTGCACTGAAAGCTTAGCAGTAGGTCAGGTGGAGTTTATTTTGCAGTGCTGTTTTTTTTTTTCTTAAGGGCTGAGTTTTAGCTTTTCGGTTTGCTGCTTGTCACAAGCCATGCATTATTTAAGCAGCTTCTCTTTGTTTTAGCAGCTTGAGAGGAGCCAGAACCTCACCTTGCTCACAGGCGACCAGAAGCCACGGTGCTGCCTGCAGGCAGAAAGCAGGAATTGATGCTCTTCTGTCAACATAGGTGAGCAGCAGTGGTGTTGCTGTATGGGGGGAGAGGCTGAAACACACTTAATGCTGCTGACATCTCTTCCAAGTTGCTCTTTTTTTTTTTTCCCCTCCATTTGGTTGGGGTTTCAATTCCAACCTCCCCTGCAGTGCTTCCTGCACGTCCTGCTGCCTTGAGCTAGAGCCAGAAAAGAGCACTTTGTGTCTGCTCCCGTCTTGGATATGTGGGAGTTCAAGATTTCAAATGCTCTAAGTGGGAAAAAGTAGGCTACGCTGTGTCAGGGAGGAGAGATCCCCCTTGACTGTTGCTTTAAATCCCAGCACCATCTGAAGATGCTTTTTACAGCACAAACAGAAGGTGGAGGGAGCCTGCTCGGGTTCTGCTCCAATTCCTGCAAGCCAGAAACTTCTGCCTGTGCTGGGAGTTGGAATAGATGCACCGTGCTGCTGCCTGCTATTTTTAGGTTAGGCTAAAAATATGAAACGTGGTGGTTGTGGGGATTTTGAGTGGGATTGGGGACTCATGTGTAAGCAATCAGCCTGCACCTGTGACCTGCTTTTACATCCCAGCAGCAGAACTGTCTGCTTGGGGTGGCTGGGAGCAGCGCCTTTGGAGAGGGCACATCTGTGTGTGTGTGCCTGGGAGGTGTGCATGCCTTCACCTGTCAGGCCTTCCTTTTAAAATAGTTCTTGTATCCTGCCCTTGTGTTGTGAGGCTGATGGTTGTGCTGGGACTCTGTGATAGGTAGCTTTATAAACAGGCATAAAAGTCACAGAGGTGGTGTGAGATAGCTTCTTTCCATGTGCCTTGCTTGCCTTCGTTGTGTTGTTTACGTAGGGCAGCTCCCTGGGTTGGCTTTGATCTTGTTAGCTCACTTTCTTTGCAGCCTGATGCCATACAAGTGAAAAAGTTGTGATTGTGTCACTGGACAGAAGTGGCCGTGCCAATTGGTGCTGTTCTGTGGACCTTTGGGTGATGTGCAGGGGGCACTCAGCCTGTGATCCTGAGCTTCTTTACAGAGCATTTCCTGCACCTCTTCTTTGATGCTGAAGGAACCAGTTGCTCTCTGGATGAACCTGAGCTGCCGATGGAGAACGGTGTCTGAGTGCCAAGTGGGAAGGGCAGTGGGTTAGCTCAGCACCTCCCAGTCCTTTGCTCCCTCCCCCTTCACTGGGGTGGGGGAGAGAATTGAAGGGAAAAAAGGGTAAACGCATGGGTTGAGATAAAGACAGTTTAATGGAACAAAAAAGGAGAGAAAAATAATGATGGGATGTGCAGAACAAATGGCACACAACGTGGCTGCCCCCACCTGCGGAGCGGTGCCCAGCTGGTGCCCAGGTTCCTCAGCTCAGTGTAAGCACTGAGGAGCAAGAGCCAACATATGGGTGTTGTCAGCTCTGTGCTCAGCCTCAGCCCACAGCACAGAGCTGCTGGGAAGGAAGATAACAGCCCAGCTGGAGCCAGGACAGCGCGGGGCAGTCGGTGTTGGCCGACCCACGAGCTGAGCTCTGATGCTGCGTGCTGTATGGGGAGAGGATCTGTGCCACTGAGCTCTGCAGAGCAGATCTGAGCAGACACCTGTCTAGCCTCTGTCTGCACATTGGATGCTGCAGGGCTGATTTGTGGCTTTTCCCTCCCCAGCCAGCCTCAGAGCAATCCCTTGCTGTGTGATGACTCGAGCAGTGGCTTTGCCCTGTGCAGTGCATTGCTCCCAGCGTGGTGGGGCTGCGGTGAGCTCTGCAAGGAGTGCTGTGCAGGACCTGCCTGCAGGACTGGTGGGCATGGCTGTGCCTGGCTGGCTGCAGGGGCCTGGGTGCTATTCCTGACGCTGCCTCTCGCCTGCTGGCTGACCTTGGCTGTGCTGCTCCTTTCAGTGCTTCCATTTCTCTATCTTGTAAGTGGTGAGAACAACATTGATCTTGTTTTTCTAAAGCACTTGGAGGGCTGAGGATGGGAAAGTGGCAAGGCAAAGTGATAGATATTCACAAGTGCCAGGCAAATGGAACTGGAATAATGTGGATGTGACCTTTTAAAAAGGACAGTGCTTTCAGCAGGCGTGCTTACTGATAGCATGTGGGAGTGGGGCAGCACTTCTGCACCTCTCTGACCATCAAAGTGCCACTCAGAGCAAGGCTTGCTTCTCCTTGCACATAAGGCAGAGGCTGAGGAACCTTGTGGAAATAACCCCAAGGTCTTGGTTCTGCAGGAGATGTGTGTTCCTGTTTTTTCAGAATGGGGATGAACAGTTCCTGGGGGGGAATATGTATGTTTAAGTTCATAGCGTGCATCTGAACAGGTTTTGTCATGCTGTGCCAGCTGCAAATCCTGCTCCCTGCAGGGGAAGCTAAGCAGAATGATGAGGAGGGATTTACACTGCTTTTGTGTACCAGCAAAAGGATTTTAGAGCAGACCCACCATTTTCTTCCAACGTATGCAGCAGTAAATATTTAATAATACAGATTCCTCAATGCTTTAACAATGAGATGAATACTTCTCAATACAAAGGCCTCCTTTTGTGTTCCAGTGACCAAATATTGCTCCAACTTCAGTCTGTAACAACTGGAGCTGAGAGCTGTGGGCTGTCAGAGCACAGAATGGAAACGTGCTGTTCAGGTTGCAGTGATGCATCCCATCCTGGAGCCCTGCGTGGTGCCGGGCTGCGAGCGGGTGGCTGGCAGAGCTCAGTCCCAAAAGCTCTGTCCTGGGAAGGAGTCTCATCCCTTCTGAGTCTCTCTGGTTTGGGAGCAGGTGGTGTGTTCTGGAACCTCCAGCAGATTGTAATAGAGGAGGGGCTGTGTCATAAAGCAGGCAGGGCTGTTCTTCAGAACAGCAGATGATGGTGGCGCAGTGTTTCCTGTAAGTGCTGCCTTCCCTGGGCCTGGTCACACGCTGCCCTTGGGGTGCAGCTTCTTTCCAAGGGTCAGTGCCTGAATGACATAAGATGAGCATCCCTGATTGCTCTGCAGCCCCAGTTCAGCCTTCACACAGGGCACTGAGGCTTTGGGGTGGTTGTCTCCATTCCAGCAGCACCTCGCTTTGCATTCGGCTTCTTTGCAGCCCAGCTTTCAGATCTGCTGGGGCTCTGATGCCCACTGGGGCTCTGATGGCCACGTTTCCTGGGTTCGTGCTGTGGCACGGTCTGTTCCCTGCACTGGTGCTGGCTGTGGAGGCCGCAGAGCCCGGGACAGACAGCTCTGCTCCGAAGCTTTCACTCCTCTTACCAGCAGGTGGTGGCAGAAACACTGCTCTGAGTTTTTGACTTCTTGGAAACAGAAAACAGTCTTTGAGGGTCTGAGTGTTGGCTGGGCAGAGCTGCATCGCCCTCCCGCAGCTGCACAGCTCTGAGCACCTCCATGCTCTCCTCCCCTGTGGGTCTGGTTGTGCTCTGCAGCCGTGCTGTACTGAAAGTCAGAACTGAAACTGAAACACGCTTTACTCTCCTCTGTTTTTGTCTTCTAGTTCCTCACACTTGCCTGAGTGCCATGCGTGGGCCTTGATGCTTCTAAGAACAGCTGTTGAAAATGGCAGAGAGAGCTGGGAATGAAGAAGCAGTTCACCTAAGCAGCTTCCATAGCCACAGAGGGAAAGGTGAGCATTGGTACTTCCTGGAGTCACAGTTGTACAGCCCTGCTTACCAGCAGCAGGAATAATAGGTATTAAATGTGCAGGGGTGTTGTTAATAGAGAACTGCTAGTGATTTGTCTCCTCTTGACACACCCTGCAGTTTTATTTAATTTTCTGTAGAGAGTTGCAAAGCCTCTCAATTTATGCTGGCATGCAACATGTTTGGCTCTTGCCTCTCTGGTGTTGCTCTGCCTTAAGGCAGAGTGCTGACTGCTTGGCTCTGCAGAGGAGCTCCAGCAGATCTGAGGGGCTCGTGGTGTTCCACCCTTTCGCAATCTGATAGGAAAGAGGTGAGCTTTCAGATCAGCACTTTGAGTGCAGTTCAGAACGGCTCTTTCTCGATATGGCTGAAAGGTGAGGAGGTTCTGTATTGATTTCCTGCAGAGTTACAGAAGTGTAAACCAAAGCGTTGTGTCAAGTCATAGGGAAAGCGTGGGTGTGTGCTGCTCAGGCACTGCAGAAACCCTTTGCTTCTGGCTGGTGCTTCCCTCCCTGGTTCCAGCAGCTTTGCTCAGTAGCACCTTTACACTTGTGACAAACCTTGAGGACTGTCATCTAATAGCAGGATATCATCTGCACTCTCAGGCAGGAGCCCTGTCTCAGGCTCTCATACGGTGCTCCCACACAGTCACTCTTTGAGAAGATGTCACATTGCACACAGAACGTTATCTGTCCTCTAGAATGTACTGCACATTAATAAAAGAAAACATGTGGTGCCCGAGATACTGAGAGTTCAGGGTATCTCTCTAAAAATTACTCTGTACATGAATTACTGGGGACAATTTTTGCAGCAGCTTGACTCATGCTAATGCTTGGGATGGAAGAATCTCTGCATAGAAGCGTTTCAGGCATATGGCAGTGTGATCTCTTGACCTATAGTTTTTTTGCAAGGCTTTGCTCTGAGGATCATAGGAGTGGCTGTGACCTCAAAGTGCTTTTTTCTTGTTGCTGCAAAGCAAATGTGAGGATTGCTTTTGCAGATGTCTTGGTAATTTGCAAGCAGCTAACATGACTTACCTTGCTACAGACCGAGTGAACCGCAGGGATGAAGGTCTTATCACAATATCAGATTCCTCGGATGAAGAATTACCTTTGCAGGAAACACCAGCAGAGCAGCAGCGTGAGGATGATGATGATGAAGATGTGGTCATCTTGGCAGAGGTAATTTGTCATTTTTGTATGTGTTGCTGCTTGATTCATAGCCTTTATAACCAACTCACGTACAGATACCTAATGTAGTCCTGTGGGAGTCCTGCCTAGCTGAAGTGGCTTCATTGGGATCTCTGAAATGAGTGTTGATATGAGAACATTTTGCTGGGTTTGAGTTTTTAATCATGTTTTGGGCACAAGAGAGGAGAACTAGATTGTTAGCAGCATAGTACTTGAAGTTCTACTTAACTTTTGGAAACTAGAGCCTTCTTAATCCAGGCAGGTAGGTGGAGAAGCGAATTTGTGCCTTAGAATGCATGTGTTCAAAACCTGCACCTGGCTTAACCTTGTGTCCTTCAGCTGTGCAGTTCAGAGCACATCCCACTTTTCTGTTAGGGTAACCAGAGGCATTGAGGAAGTGGGTTGCAAAGACACTTTTCTGTTTCTTACTTGAAAACAGTGGCAAAGAATCTTCAAACAAATCTTCAAACTCTACTTGTATTCAGCAGTCTTAGCTTGCCAGAGGCAGGAGCGAGGCCAGAGATGAACGTTTTGAGCTTCGGTTCCTGCTGCCTGTACAAACGATTTGCTGAGGTGCAAACGCCATCAGTTTGCTTTTACTTCTCAGACCATCTGGGAATGAAGTGGGGATTGGAGTGAGCTCTGGGAATTATTCCAGTGCTGAGAGCCCCGTGTATCTCCAGTTCTGCTGAGTGTTCTCTTATAACTAGTGTGCTCCTAGCACCTGGGGGCAGACCATAGAGTGCAGTGAAACAAAGATATCTGGGTGGTAGTTTTATGCTTTATTACACTCGCTGCTGAACTGGCTTTTCATCAGTTTCCTGTCAGAAATCTGGAGAGATGCAAAAGATCATTTGGAACAAGGATTCCGATGAGTAGAGAAGAACTTCTACTTATTCTCCTCTGTCTTCTTTTTAGACCTCCAAGCATCAGCAGCTCGTGCGTCCCAACGTCATCAGACCTGCTGCTCGGTGGCAGGGTGCAAACACTGGGGGAGAAGGAGGATCTAAAAGCACTGTAGGGCCTTTGGGGAGCGTGTGTGTGCAGGATGAGATCTCAGCTCTGCTGTGCCAGAAAGACCACGCGGCGCTGAGCAGTGCTGGACCAAGCAAGGAGGAGAGCGTGAACTTTGCCTTGCAGCAGCCGGGGCCACCTGAGCTGAATGGCCCCAGGTCTGAACTTACGAGCGACCCTGAGCCTGGCCTGAGTTTGTTTCCAGCAGTAATAACGAGTCCGCAGCTTGTTAACAGGGAATTTGTTAGTCTGGGGAAAGCAGACTTTCCACCACCGCAAGGGGAAAAGGTGGAAGCCCAGGGCTGGCAAGGGGAGGACTTAAAGGCAGAGCTCTCGCAGAGCGTCGATGGAACAGCTGCTGCAACCACCACAGAGCAGGAGATCCAGGACAGCAGCCCGCCGGGTCCCCCCTGCCTGCAGCCTCTGGACACGGAGCCACGCGCTGTGCTCAATGGCTGTGCTCCACAGCAGGGGCAGCCCGAGGCAGGCTCAGCATCTCTGAGGGCCTATGGAGAGGAGGCTCCAGGGCCGGCCTTTCCCAGACCGGAGCCGCAGCAGGATGGCATTCCGGGTCCTGCTTCACCACAGCCGGCACATCCACCAGAGGAGACCAGGGGCCAGCAGGCGACAGACAACGAGCGGCCCGGCCCCGCCTTCCCAGCACAGGGCTCGCATGAACTCGGGTCCAGCAGTGTGCCAGAACAAGGGGCTGCGGGGCAGGAGGACCAGGACTTCACTGCCCTGCTCATCAGAGAGACAGTAAGTCCCATTTTGCATTCGTGTTGCTTTCAGATGGTTTTGTCAAGGCGTGCGGCGTTGCGTGTGCTCAAAGCACGACTCCTGCTTACTTCAGCTGCAGGTCCTCCTCGCTCTGGCTGAGGCTCAGCGACACACAACGTGAGCGTGCAGTGAGCAGCAGTCTTGGAAAACTTTGGTTTTAAGAGATTAACCCCATTGCTGCAGCAGCAGTGATGAATGGATGTGAATCCCGATGGTGTTTGCTTTGGGGTGGGCTGTTGGTTGGCCAGGAAAATGGAGCAGAACTGCATGGAGTGCGTTGGGGTGCAGTGAGGCAAAGTGACACAGGGCCATTCTCCATCCCTGTGGTATGTTTAGCTTGGGCAGCACGGTGAGCATTACAAAAACAGCAGGAAACAGTGCTTGGTGGTGCTTCGCGTCTGGTGGTTCCCCTCTCCTCTGGCATACATTCATCTCACTGCCTGCTAGGCAGAAAGGCTCTCTTTTGATACTTTATGGATTATTTTTTTAAATGTTTTTTATTTCTAATCTTTTACGACTCTGTTGCATCTTACTGTATGTTAATTTCATTTGGGGAAACCAAGACTGAGAAAATACTGTTACTCTCCAAGCAGCACGCTATCAGCACTCACTTTCCAGAGTAAGACCTTGGTGACTGCTGACCTGCTCTAAGAGAAGGATGAATACATACTTGTTACAGTTACATTGATCAGGTTGCTTCACAACCCTGACCAGTTCAGTTTTGCAAAGCCAAGTACCCTCTGGTGCAACCAATTGCAATACCATGTGGAAACCCAATGAGAGAGCACTAAAGGGCTCTTGGCTACATGGCTGATGCCAGTAAAGGTTTGTTGTCTGCTCTGCTCTCGTCGAGAGTCTGTGTATGGTTTCATTTCCCTCTTGCTTTGGAATGTGTTCCAGCACACAAGGTCAGAACCCTTTATCTTCCATCTGGGGGGTATGTATTAACTTTGCTCATGTTATAGTTTGTACCCGTGTGCCTCTCCTCTTTCCATCCACCCTGCACACTCATAAGGCCAGGCACTCGCAGCCACTCACACCACTACCTGTGCTCTCATAAAAAAGAGCTATTAGTTCTCCTGTGGAGCCCGGAGAGTCAGCAGCTTGCAGTATCCAGGCTGTATGAATATAATCAGTCTCTTGGATCCCATTTTAGCCCTCATTTCGGGAGCATGCTAGATAACTACCCATGCATTTATCTCTGTCTCTGGTGCTGTTGCAAGATTGTGCTATGCAGCTCCTCCAATACCTGTATAACCCTTAGCTTTTCCTACTGTAGGAAGCGAGATTTCCAGATGTGAGGAAGGAATATATTGAAGAGCTAATCAGCATCAAGGACTGCTATGACTTAAACGTGTAAGTATGGATCAGAGAGCTGGGGTGTACCATAAAGCAGCTTGGCTGCAGTCACACTTCCATTTCCTTCCTGCTAATAATGCTGTTGAGTGCATCCAGGCTGGGAGTCAGCACTATGCTGGTAGTGCCAAAAAGCATGGATTTCTTTTTTAAGTGTGTAATAGAGCTATTCTTAAAGCCTGTATGATTCTGGCATCATGCTGCAGCTTTGCTTTTTAAGATAATTTGCATGTTCTGTTAACTAGTTATTTGAAGATTTAAAGCTATGACATATCATCTGTTCCTGTTACCAGACTTGTTAGAGGTGAGTGTCAGAAATAGGGGTTGGCTTCTGTAGAACATAGCTCAGAGGTGAGTTGGTGAATTTTGAATTGTATGAATCAATTTCCTACTTAATTTCCTGCCTCTTCCTGCCTTCTTCCAGATAAAAACTGACACTGGTCTGGACTTCTTCATTTGATGCCATGATGTTGGTTTTTATCCCCTTGAGTAGCAGTTGGTATCATTTGAGTTCCTCTCAAACCACCTTTTGCAGATAAACACATTTGAGGACTAGTAGGATTTATTCCAGGTGTCTGCTGATCGACAGATTTTGGTCAAATTGAGCAGAAATACGAGCCAAGGAGGGAAGTAAAAGCAATGAGAAATCACCCCGAGGTTTGCTGCTTGTACCAGCAACTCCAGGCTCCTTGTTAAGAAATGTTTTTGGTATCTCTGAGAGTCACGCTAGAATCAAAAGACTAAAACAAGTCCTTTACCTTGTTGATAAGTTACAACATCTCCCCACCCTGGTGAGTAAAGCTTTGCAGCTGAAGAGTGAGAGATGGTGTGTGTTGGCACCAGAAGCTCAGGGGAAGGGCACTGTGGGGTAAATGATGGCTGACGTTGGGTGGCCCCACTCTTCTCTCTGTAACTGTCACTGAAACACTTTCAGTGTAGTTATTACATGACCAAAATGAAGAACAGGTGTTGGTTGCCATAGGATTCACTCTATCTTGTGTGGATCTGATGCCTTTAGCATCGGAACCATAGTTAGCAGTATTCAAGTATGTGAGGCTTACTGGATGTAAAATGAGTGGCAAGGAGCTAAGCCCAGTTAATGGAATCATGCTTAGATTTCTTATCCCTTTACCTGTGTTATGAAATCATGCCTTGGGAGAAACGCTGCTTGGTTAGGAAATGATCAGGTTGCAGCTCTTCTCCTTTTGTGGAAGTGCTTTCCCTGCAGCAGAGACGTGCTGAGCACAAGAAGCTCTCAGGTGCCTGTGCTGGGCACTTGGCAGTGGGTGGCTGTGCTGGAAGTGCAGGAGGCACACAGCACTCATCCCTGGGCTGTTGAAGTTAGGTGTGTGGCTGCAGGACCCTCTCGGGGATTGTGTGCAAAACCCGTTCTTGTATCCTGCAGGGATTTAGTGAAGCCTGGTGGAATTAAATCCCGGCTTCTGTAAGTCTTAATGCGTTCCTTCCCTTTTTGCTCCCGGAATGTCTTCTCTGCTATTGTGTGCTGCAGAACCAGGGAGATGAAAAGGTGCTTACAGGCCTGCCCTGCAGGCTGCCCACAGTGTCTGCTCAGCGGCGCGTGGCGGACTTACTGGATGATAAAGATTTCTTCCCCATATTTTTATTTCTTTAACCAAACTGTCTTTTGAATTGTCACCGTGTCTTTTGTATCGGAACAAATGGGTCGTGGCATTGGGCAGCCTTGCTGGCAGGGGCTCTTTGATCTCCACGGCGTGTCAAGCTGAATCAGGCTCGAGGTATATAATAACTGGGGGTGGCTGGGTTTGGCCAGAGATGAGGCTTTTAGCTGGCTCTGTGTCCTGGGGTGCAGATATTACAGAGCAGTGCCACAAATGTGTGTGTGTGTGTGTGTGTGCTGGGACCCACTTAACTCATTGTTGGATGCTGAGGGTTAACATCTTGAGATTTTCAAAGCACCAAAAGGCAGCAGAGCTCAAATGCACCGTGCTGCAGCTGAGGCCCTCGCGTTTGAGCTCCTTGTGGTTTGTTTCACTGGATTAGAACAGTTATCTTTTACAAAAGCAGGGAGATGGAAGCTATTAAACTTCTTCAGCGTCAGGATGTTTTGTTGTTTTCCAATAGGATGGTCTTCAAACTTCCAGCTCATGTGGAAGATGTGAGAGCTGCTCCCAGCTGGGTATCGTCCATTCAGCTTTTGTGTGCAGAAGCCTTCAGCTTGGCCAGGGGCTCCTGGCTCAAGATGTCAATACCTGGTTGAACAGAAAGCAATGCCTCTGCTTTGAATGTGAACACAGGGCTGAAGAAATGGTGCCTTGATGGCGGGTTAATTCTGGATGCCGGTTCAGATTTCTTAATTAGGGACTATTTCTGACATTGGGAATGTAAATTAGCAGCAGTTTTGTCTTTGCTGCAAACTAGCACCTTCTTACTCAAACAGTTTTATGAATGTTAATTGCTCCTCATAGCTCTTTCCAGAATGATGTTGTTCTGCAGCGGGGGAAACTGAGGACCAGGGTGAGTTCCTTGGCCCAGCCAAGAGGGGCTGAGGACAAGCAGGAGAGGCTGGGAGCCCCTTGGCAGGGCTGTCTGCAGTGGGTGTGGATCTCAGCAGTGGGGTATTCCGAAACCACTTGCTGGAGGGTTTCCGGAGCTGAAATGCTCAGTTCAGCTAAATTTGCCTGACAGAGTTACAATTGTTTGCAGCAGGACCTCAGGCACGCAGCAGTTTGTCTGGGATGTCATTTGCCAGCTATTTTTAGTGATCATTTTCTGAATGCTGCTCCCACTTATAGCAGTTTGCAGTGTCACTTGGACAGTGCCACTGTGATTTCAGGCTCCGTGACAATGAGAGCTGTGTTTGCAGTACGTATCTGATGCAAGCAATTTTAAGCATGTTTCTGCCTTTGCCCTTATGGGAAAGTAGTTAAAGACCGGAGGCTTTAATTAAAATTTGATTCAGTAATCTTCTGACCAGGAAGACCTCAGCCTATTGCAGTTCTTACAGGGATTTGTGTGCTTGTTTTTCCATAGCTGTGTGTGGCGTGGTGCATGTCAGCTGTCTCAGTTAATGCTGCTGTGCTGCAGTTGTTCCTTTTTGTGCAGTCCTCACAGTGTTTCCTCCCAGCAGAACATGAGCACTCCTCCACTTGCAGTGGTGCAGGATGGAGTCACGTAGCCCAAGGAGGTGTTGCTCACATGTGTGCCTGTGGGTGGGAGGCAAGCCTGATTTTCCCCCTGCGTGGAGCTTTATGTTGATGAGTAGCTGACCTGTATGAGCTCTGTGTAGGCACATGGAATTGCTGAAAGACATTCTGTTTGCTTTCCCTTCTGCACTCATGCAACTGATAATTCTTTGCTTAATTCTCAGTCATTTATTTTCAATCTGTTCCAGCCTCAGGCCTCTCTTGGTTTCACAGGGCAGGCTGTGGCTTGCCTGCCCATCCTCTGTTAGAGGATGCTAACCATTGTACCAGTGAGGAATGAGCCTGAGCTCCCCAAACCTGAACTAACTATAGTTTTTTTTCCAGACTTTGTAACTTCCTTCTGGAAAACCCAGATTACCCAAAGAAGGAAGGCAGGATGGTTTTAAATCCCACCAGCAGCCTGCTTGCCAGCCAAGATGAGACAAAGGCAAGTGAGAATACCCTCATCTACAGCACACCTCCAGCGTGTCCAACATGAAATGAGCGTGGGGCAATGTGGTTCTGTGTTTACTTG
The DNA here is from genome assembly GCF_951394365.1 of Tetrao urogallus. Lineage (NCBI taxonomy): Eukaryota > Metazoa > Chordata > Aves > Galliformes > Phasianidae > Tetrao > Tetrao urogallus. Next base: position 10,794,107 of record NC_136828.1, read on the forward strand.
CAGAGCTCCTTGTTGAGCCATGCTTTGTTAGGAGGCCTCTAGGTGCAATTCAGGTGGTGGTTAATAGCAATAGTTGCTTGCAAGATGACTTCAAGACTCTTGTTTTGCTGTTGCACAGCTGCCTCTTGTCTGCTTTGTGCCCTCAGCAGGCCCCTTGGGCTTGCCTGCCTGTCAGCCACCCGCTGTGACATCTATTGTAGGAATTCTTGGTCATTCTGTCACATGAAGTGCTTTGGCCTGAGGACTGTTTTGTGTGACCTTGACACATTGCTTTTCAGCCTCTTAAGTGCAAGTCTCCCTACTTGATGCACACAGTAGCTTTAAGCTGCTTGTCTTGTGTCCTGCCAGGAGCACAGCATGCACCTTCACGTCCACGTTGTCCTCCCAGCTGCTGCTTAGATGTGTGCTCAGAACAGGGTGCCACAGTTTGGGGAGGTCCTGCAGAAGGCTGCTATCCTGCGAGAGTACTTGAGATGTGTGTGTATGTGTAGCAAGTCTTTTTATATCCTCTCTCATCTTTTGCATTTCCTCCTCAGGTGCCTAAAGTGGACTACTTTGACTTCTCCAAGCTTGCCCCGCTCGATCAGCGGTGCTTTATTCAGGCAGCTGACCTTCTCATGGCAGACTTCAAGATGCTGAGCAGCCAGGACATTAAGTGGGCACTACATGAACTCAAGGGACACTATGCAATCACACGAAAGGTTCTCCTGTTCAAGTCTGTTGTCTTTCCCAGGTTTACCTGTGCTGCCTGTGGGGAGCAGTGTGATGTCTTTCAGCCTTACTGTGCCACTTGCTCCTCTGGATGTGTGGTTACGTGGGGTTTCTCTGTGGGTTTTTTGTTTTAATCATCCTCCTTTCCTTTCAAGAAGTCTTTGCTTGGTAGACTCTTGCAAAACTCATCAGCCAGATAGAATGCTGCAGGAAGCTTTTACTCTTCTGTGACAGAATAATTGATGAAACGGTGGCTAGTTTATGATAAGTGATGCATTAAACTCAAAGGTACTCCTGTACTTTGCGGAAGTGGGGTGTAATTGCCAATAAAACCAAGACATTTAGCCAAGTCTTAAAACATTTAACTCAACTGCTGTTACTAGTTTGTAAGTGACAGCATGTAACTGAAGAGAAGGCCAAGCCTCACTGCCCTATTTCTTACAATTATGACTTATGAAATGAATCATTAAATTCTTTGAAGAAGTTTTCACAGTAATGGAACTGCAAAGAAATTTGTTCCGGAGTATCACCAGGCTAAATGTGAATACAGTTGCAAGCTTGTGACTGGATGTGTTTTTGATACGCTTCTCTTGCTTGAGCTTCTCTCTCTGCCCTTTCAGTACTTGACTGCAGCTAAAAGCACTGTTCCTCTTCATTTGATTGAGCGCTGAGTGCTTGAATTGAACAAAACCAGGTTCTAACTGTAGACCTTCAGAAGAGGAATTCAATTTAAAGAAAAAAAGATCAGCTCTGCGTCAATGTGGACAGCAGCTGTATTAGTGTTAATAGCTGAGGCAGTGCAAGCTTCCATTCAGCTCTGCCTGGTGGCTACGTTGTTGTAATGGAACGATTGCTTTATGAGTACATAAAGCAGCAAAGTGGACAAAGGGAAGAGATGTGCGTGCCTCTGTGTTGCCTGGCTTTCCTGTTTTAGTTCAGTCCTGTGCACTGTTTGTACGGTGCTTTGATTTGAGCTGTGTGCTGCTGCTTTCTCCTGGAGAACAGAAGGGACTTAAATCTGCATGTTGTTTTTTGTTTTGTTTTCAGGCCTTTTCAGATGCCATCAAAAAATGGCAGGAGCTGTCTCCGGAAACCAGTGGGAAACGAAAAAGGAGAAAAGAAATGAATCAGTATTCATATATAGATTTCAAATTTGAGCAAGGTAAATAACAAGCAGTGTGTATTGTGCCCTCTGCATGACTATGGTAAGCAGAACTGGCTTACACTAGAAAGCACCGTCCTTGAAAGGGGATATGTTCCCAAAACAGCAGTGTTTCTGTCACTGTCTGCTACCTGTTTTGGAATGTTCTTCGTTAGCACATCTGCTCGGTACAGTGAGGTTTTGAAGTTGTGTAGCTGGAGGTGTGTAGAGGAGGAAGGATTTGAGCTTTGTTCTTGCTGCTCTGTCCTGCTTCATGGTGTCTGTAACTCTGGTTTAGGTGATGTGAAGATTGAGAAGCGGATGTTCTTTCTGGAGAATAAGAGGCGGCACTGGAGGTCCTATGACAGGCTCTCACTTCTGCCACCAGTGCTACTGGAGCAGGAATTCTATGAGCAAAAAGTTAAAGAGATGGCAGAGGTGAGTGGTAGGAACTGCTTTGGCTTGGTGGTGCAGATGGCTGCAGAGCTCTTTGCCCTGAATGTGGAAATCTGCCTCTTACTGAAACTCAAACACTGAACAGAACTTTGAGTAACTCACTACACTGACCTCTCTGCTGCCAGGCCCGAGGCAGTCTGCTCGTTCACTGCCTTGCAGAGCTTGGCACTCCAGGCTCCAGAACATCTCCTCCCTTGCTGAGGTCTGTGTCTTTCAAAGCAGAACCCTGCAACACCTGCTGCTGTGTTGTCTTCCAGAGAGAATTCACCTTTCTGCACATACGGTCCTTTCTGAAGTAGCTTCTTAAAGATCAGCTTCTCCTAAGCAGATGGTTTGTGCCTCCTTTTAAAAGCAATGATAATGTTCCTTGGGGCTTCTGCTGGAGAGGCCCATCGAGTTGATCTCTGCCCATAGGGACATGAAGGGGCAGCCCTTCATAATGTAGAATTTGGTTCTTTGTTCTTGCTGCCTTTGCCTTCCCCCTGTCTGTTTTAGCTGAATCATAAATATCTTAATGGACTGGAGGGATGGGCTGAGTGATGTTGTGAGCAGACAGTGTGCCTTTTGTGGTGGGCTGTAAATCTTGAGATAATGTAAATGGGTGTAGAGGCTGGAAAACTGCTTTATCTATTCTGTAAATAAAGATGCACGTCTCTGTTACAGCATGCAGACTTTCTCCTTGCTCTGCAGATGAATGAGGAACAGTATCAGAAGGTCAGTATATCTAACGTGATCCCTTGAGGTCAGCTCACACATAGGTGCTGTTCTGCACATAGCACTTCAGAATTTCCTGGCTTCTGGAGGGGAGAACTACTGCATTTGCACTGTGCTGCTTTTGCTGAGCTGGCAAAACCTGCACAGTGTGTGTTGGCTGGCTTTTGGATGAGGTAGACAAGCTGAGTCCAGCAAGACAGTATTGATGCACATAATGATCTGCAGTAATTCAGTCAGCTACTGCTTGTATCTTTACTGGCCAGAACAAACACTGCAATGGAATCGTACCAGGCTCGCTCTTGCTACTGATGTCAGGCTGTTTGAGGCTTCGAAGCAGATTTGCTGTTGTTCTTGGAGCTCTGCCAGCAGGAAGGCCTTTCTCCTTTGCAGCATGGGCTCTTTAAAAACCTGAAAATGGGGCTTCTCCTTTTGGATGGAGAAAAGTTTGAGATAGGTTCAGTTGCTTTGGATTGCTTTTTCTTTCGCAATTGCCGCTTCTCTTCAGACTTCACAGAAGGTACTGGAGGTTTCAATAAGTGGGCACACGCTCACAGCTGTGGTGAGGAGGCCGAGGCAGGGTAACTGCAGGCAGCTGGGTGGCTGTTCCTTTAGAGGGCAGCAGATTTGAAGCTTGCTTTTCCCCATGCGAATGGCGTGTGCTCTGTTGCTTCTCTGCAATCACAGCTTCCCCAGCTCAAGATGCTTGTACGCCTGTGAGCTCAGAATTACTAAAACACCATGTGTTCTTCGGCTGTTTGGAATCTGCCAAACCGGACGTGTGGGTATTAAGTTACTTAAAACTGAGTTTCTGGTTTTGCTTAGTGGATTCTGACCGCTGAGCAGGATATCTGGTGGAATGGTGTGTAACTGTGGCTCCTCCTCATAATTAATGTTGTCCCTGTTTGTAGCTTGCAGTTGTACGTACTCATGTCACGGGGTGTTTATTTGCAGCACTGTGTTGGTATGTTGCTATAGCTATTGATTCCTATTTATTTCTTGCTGTTGCTAATACTTCTGTTGTGTTGCAGGATGGTCAGATGATAGAGTGCCGCTGTTGTTATGGGGAGTTTGCTTTTGAAGAGCTAACTCAGTGTGCAGATGGTCACTTGTTCTGCAAGGAGTGCCTAATCAAATATGCTCAGGAGGCAGTCTTTGGCTCTGGGAAGGTAAGAATTTCCCAACTGGACAAAGAGAAAATGGATAAATTGCTGTTTGGTGATCACGTTGCTGTTTGCATAGTTTTGTAGCTTAAACCAGATGTAGCCACGCTCCCTGAGAAGTATTTGATCAGAACTGTCTTGAAATGCCAATCCAATGAGTCAACCTCACCATTAGCAACTTTCCAATGGGGTTTGGGTTGTAAGGTTTTAGTTTGTTGACCTCCATCTTGTGTGCTTTGTGCTGAACAAATTGAAATGGATCGTTAGGAGAACTTTCTACAGCATTCCTAGTAACAATAACTTGAACTCATCTGGTTCTGATTCACTACTTAATGAACCAGTGGTATCTGCATGATGTGGTGTCATCTCTGACTTGGCCAGTCCCTTCCTAGCTAAAAATACTTGTCCTTCATCACTTCCTTGTGACCCCAGCTTAACTTGGGGGCTGTTTCCTCAATGGTGCTACCAACAACAGTGCCACGAATGCTGCTGTTCCTGGGACAGTTGCCAGAGTTGATCCAGAGTTGGTAAGGGAGCAGTTAGCAGTATCCTGATGCCTAGCTGAGCTGTATGTGAATTACTACCTGCTCTGAAGTGTACACTGTGCTGGATATAATAATTGGACTGCAGGGTACTTTGGTACTCTGGGATCTCTGTTACATGTGAGCATAGCTGTATTTTCTATGACCGTATTGCCAGGAATGTAACACGTTGGTCACAAACACGTGCAGAAATAATGGGCTGCCTTGAGGTCACGGTGGATTTGGTGCTTGTGGACTGTGACCCAACCTATCAGCCAGCATCTTCGTGTCCAATACATGTTTTGAGTTCTGATCCGTTTGATGAACCAGCCACGTTCTTGCCATAGTAAGCTTGCTTTCTGGCAGTCGCTTGCTGATTATCTGTTTATCTCTAAGCACGGCTCTGCTCTGGTTTACGTGGGATGTTCCAAGCACTGACTGGTTTGACACTAGCATCATACTGAGACTGAGCTCTTTTCCACCCGCAGTCAGAGCTCAGCTGCATGGAAGGCAGTTGCACGTGTTCGTTCCCCACCAGCGAGCTGGAGAAGGTGCTTCCAGAAACCATCCTGTGTAAATACTACGAGCGGAAAGCCGAGGAGGAGGTGGCTGCTGCCTGTGCAGATGAGCTTGTCAGGTCAGTGCCCAGTGCGAGGTGCAAACTGATCGAACTGGTGTTAAAAAAAAAAAAAAGAGTTCCCCAAGCCCCTAAATGTGTGTCAGCTATGGGACAGAGCTGCATTGCTATTTCAGGCTCCTGCCTGCCAGGCTGTTTTTACTCAGGTTGGCCTGCCTTTGGCTGGGAGCAGATTAAAGCTCAATACAGCTGTCTCCCTTAAGACTCGCTTGCAAACTCTTTGCTGATCCTCTATATCATACAGTCTAAAGTAGTGCTGAGTATATGACATTTTGATTGCAAACAGGGAAGTGATCGAAGAAATATGAGGAAAAGGACAGCAGTCAGCATATCCTTGCAGCAGGCATTTGCTTGGCAGTACTGTTAAGCACCACAGAGCTTTTTGGCTAAACCCACTGTTGGCACCGTGCATTAATAGCCTCTTATTTTGGGCTGCAGGTGTCCCTTCTGTAACTTCCCAGCTCTACTGGACAACGATGTGAAGAGGTTCAGCTGCCCTAATCCCCGCTGCAGAAAGGTAACTGAGTGACATTTGCCACTGGGTCTCTTCTGGAGTGCTTGGTGCAGGGCTGAGCACAGCTCGCGCTTTGCAGCCTCAGCTGAGCTGATGGTCTCTTGTGGCTGCATGGAGCAGCAGTCAAGGTATTTGTTGGCTCCTGCTGATGTTCTGTGTGTCTGGAGAGATGTATTCAGGGTACAGTTGATACAGAAAACGGAATCCCTTTCATGTGGCAGGCTTGAAAGATGTTGGCTACAAAAGCTTCTACAAAACCTTAGGATGCTGTCTTGCGTATACAGAAATGTTTTAAGTGAGCAGGGAGCCAGGTGTTTGAAAGGCAAATTGTAATCCTTTGTCTAATGAAACTCCTGGAGAATGAGCTGAAACAAGCCTATACAAACTATCCTTAACATCTTACCTTTTTCTTTTATGCTGTCACTTAAATACAGGTTTGATTGGAATGGTCAGAAACTTGTCTGAATAAGTCAATTCAAAGGGCAGAAAATCATTGTGCTCTTCCTAAAGCTTGCTAATAGGCATAAAAGAAGAATCATAGGGTCCAATGGGGGAAAACTGGCTGCTGTGCTTCTGCACTGTCTGTTCTAGGGAAAAATAGAAGTGTAAAAACTGCTTCTCAGTCTCCTCAACATAAGCAGAGCCCTGCACACATCTGGTGGCCAATGCACTATTGGTGTTTGTCACAAAGCTACAAGGCAGCATGTGTGCTGTTAACCACTACGCTTAAATCACGTGCTGTGCTCTCAGAGCTGCATACTCCTGCAGCAGAGTTTGTGCGTGCTTTGGACTTAGGCTTGTAGCTGCTGTAGTGTTGGGCTCTTGTAAGCAGTATGGCTGTTGGCCTGTGCTGGGAAAGCAAGAGAAAGTCAAATTCTGTCATCTGTAGAGGCTGAAGTTGCCAGCAGTGAAGTTTGCTTTCTTGAGGAGGGGAAGAATGCTCGTTAGTGTTGCACAAATCCATCTCAGGTGTCTGATATCCGGGTTGGTTTTGCTAGTGTCCATCTCCGGTTTGGGAAGAAATGCAGGGAGGAGCTGTGCAGGGCACTAGGTGGCACTGTCGATTCGTGGTCAACTCAGCTTTCCTTGTTTTGTTTTGTTTTAAATCTGTTTTTGCAAAACCCAAGCTGTCTTCAAAATGTGTGTGTGTCAGCAGCACAGAGCGGAATTCAGCCTCGAGAAACACAAATGTTCCAAATGTGCAAAAAAAAAAAATTTTTTTGAAGGCTTCCCCCCCCCCCCCCCCCAAAATGTGTAGAGTGGCACAGAAACTGTGATAAGAGGTCGGTGCTGAAATGTTCCTTTCCTTCTGGTTTGCTGTTTCATTTCCTTCCTATGCTGGGAATGATGCTGCTTGTCCATTCCCCTCCCCCTGCCCTGGGGTTGCAGCATTCCAGTGGGCTGGATTCCTGGTTTCCTGGACAGCTTGTGTTGATTCATTAGCTGAAAATCTGCTGAGTAGCTTAGAGCTCTTCTTAGAAGTCTGAACGACTTTAGGATTTGAAGGCAAGGATGAAGAATAGGGACAGCAGGATGTGGTGTTGTCTCATAGCAGCAACTTTGGTGATTCTTCTCATTCCCTGCTATCTTGTCTCTTTCCATTATGAGGAATTTAAGTTAATGCTCTTGCTCGCAGGAAACCATTGCCTTCAGGGAGGAAAGGGCTAGATTATCCCTTTCCTCTATGGGAACTCTGCAGAGGTTGGAGAGGATGCATTGGCTTTACTAGCAGTGCCTCTGGCAGACTCTGGGGTGGTGATGACTGATCCTGGAAGAAGTCCCTCTCTGGTTGGAAGGGCTGCATTTGCACAGCTGAACCTACAGCGAGGGGAGGTACAGAAAGCAAAAGGTCAGAAGGTGCCTCTGGAAACATCCAGGCTTTTACAGGGTGGGGAGAGGGGGACCAGGTGGTGGTCCTGTTGTGTTTCTGTGCTCCATCACCTGGATCCTTCATCTTGCTTGGAGAGTTTGTGTTCGTGCTCTGGCTTTCCTTTACATCTTGCATGGGGTATTTGGGCCAGATATGGATGCACTGTAAAATAAGTGATGGAAACCAGCTGGAAGCACTCCTGGCTGAATGTGGGTTGGGCTTAACAGAGGAAGATCTGTAGGCATACAGAGGTTGTGCATCACACCTACATCTCCTGTAGTCTGACCCGCTGGCACCTTGCAGGAACCAGAAATCAGCTGTTAGAACCTCAGCCATGGGCAGAGCTGCTGGTCGCTGTCTGTAGCTCAGTGGGTGCCCATGGATGCATGCAGATGAGCCCATGCCATCTGCTGGGGCCACTGAGGCTCCAGCTGTGCCAGGGGAAGTTGGGCTCTATCTGAGGTGGCCAGGGCTTGAATCTTAATATTGCTAACTGCAGGCTGCAGGAGAAGCTTAATTAGTCAAGGAGAGCTGTTGCCCCAGCTACCCGAGAATAAAACTTACCGTGTGTTTGTCTGAGCTGGGGTGGGAGGGAGGGAGGCAGCTGTCACTCAGCAAGCTGACACGAGGGCCTGTTGGAGCTTTGAGGTTTTGCTCAGTGCCCCTCTGTTCCCAGAAGGGCTTTGTGCGCTGAGCAGGTTCCCGGCAGCAGCAGGCTTGCTGGCCAGCTTGGTCAGCCTCCATCTTACCCTGAATTTCTCATTGCTAACCATGCGTGTTTCTCCTCCCTGCATTCCGACATAGCAAAGCTGGCAGTTGGGTAAAACCACGGAGGACACGAGTTGCTTGCTGACTTCCGAAGCGCTGGGAAGTGAGCGTGCACTTCTGCACAATGGGAAAAGTTCTGTTTCCCACCAGGAAAGGAAACCCTTCACTTCTGCTCTGCCTCCCTCCTCCCAACGTCCTGTATTGTCCAGGAAGACAAAGCTTTTGTTCCCAGCTGCTCGCTGCCATCCCAGTGCAGTGCTGTGGCCTGGGAAGGGCTCTCCCCTCTTTGCAGTCTCAGCACAAAGCACTGCAGGGCTTTCAGCCAGCCTAGATGGAGAGGTGAGAGCTGCTGTTGCCATGGAAATTGTGTGTGCATGAAGCAGTGCTGGCCCTCTGGGTGCTGGAGAGCTCAAAACCCGAAGCTGAAACCTACAGCTGCATCACAAGGACTTGCATTTCCAGCACTTTCCCTTAAAACTCCTTTGTGTGCCTTAGGATTTTTGCTAATTTGAACCGAGTTGTCTGCTGACTGGATGCAAAGAGGCGATTACACATGGCTGCAGAGTGTTAAATTGCATTGCTCTGGGATGGGGCAGCTGCCTCTCCTGTTCTCAGGGCTCTGCATTGCATCCTGCTAATGAGGCAGTGCTTAGGGAATGAGTTTGCCTGCTGGGTGTCCCAACTGCTGTGCTGGAGATGTGGGTGTCAGTGGAGATGTGGGATGGATCCCTGCCATCAGCTCTGTGTCTCTGGCTTGGGCTCTCTGAGCACAGCAGTCTTTGTGTGCGCTTTTAATTTGCAGAACAGAGGAGTGATGTTTTAAGGACTTATTTTCAAGCTGCTGGTGTTTCTCAGGATTGAGTGCAAGGTGCTGGCTAGGAGCAGATGCATCCAGCTGCTCTTCACCTTCATTTTCTGCTGGGAGTGAGGCAGGTTTAAGCTTGTATGGAGCTCTGCCTAGCAAGCTGTGTCTGAACATGGCTTTTCTTAGCAGGGTGCTAACGCTGCATCCACAGCCCATGCTAATAAGTCACATTGTATGGTTCTCAGTGACTTCAGTGAGAGCAGCATTTCTTGCTGAAATAAGAAATCATGGCAAAACAGATCTAAGGTTACAAAAGCAGCTAATGGGGTGTGCTGTAGGCTCTGTGATCTCTCTACCTGTTGCAATAACGAGGCACGCAGCTGTGCCTCATCCAGAGGCACAAAACAAGGCAACCCCTGCCACCTAGGATCCAGCTACAGGTGTGTTATGGGGCAACTGAGCTTGTCCCAAATGCCTCAGAGTAGGATTTGCATGTGGAGAATTACTTGGTTCTCCTTGCTTTGCAACATGTTTTCCCTGCTGTTAGGAGTCTGCTGTCTCATTCTGCTTCCTGACGGTGCTGCAAACATTTCAGAGGCCCCCTGGTCCTGTCTCACTCTCCGTTCAGCCATTTTGATCAGTACTGTCTGTAGTGCCTGGTTGAAGCCTGGTTGGTTGGATTTGCTTGTTGCTGATGGCTTAGCCCTGCAGCTTTAGTGCAGAGCAGAGCTGACGATGGCATTTGTTTATGGCAAACTCCTGTCACTTCTTCCTGGTGGCAGTGACCTTAGGGCTCATCTCCTGTGTTTAACTTCCCCTCCTCCCCTGTCTGTGTGAATGTGGTTCAGCAGAATTTGTGGGGATGGGGGAGAAATGGAAGCATGGTGTTGCTGCTGCTTTTACTGGCGGGATTTGGGAATGGAGCGCTCACGCCTGCGTGTGCCTTTGCTTGGAAGCCCATCCCCAGCTTGTGTGATCCAGCAGAAAGCTCAGGGCTCTTTTCAGGACTCTTCCATCCTCCCCCTCAGCTCCGCATGCCTGGAAACCCACAGCTCTGCAGCTCCCAGCTTTCTCCTCCAGCTCGGTGCCTCTGCTGCGCCCTTTTTAAATGAGCGCCGCGCATGGGAACGCGCTCTGCTCGCTCACTGCCAAAACCACAACAAATGGCAACTTTCCGTCTGTCATCTCGGCTCGGAGGCACTCGTGGCTGGGCAGGCGATTCATTTTTCTTCCATAAAAGGACATTGAAAGCCATCAGCAGGAGCCCTGCAGGGCGAGCGGCGATGCTATCGGAGGCAGTGCTGCGGTGGGAGCGCCCGTCATCTCCGTATCTCTTCCCAAAGGGATGGGCAAGAGGGAGAGACCGAGGCCGAAGGTGATTGAGGGTGCTGAGGTGATTGCAGGCGGCAGGTAACGCCCTGTCAGACCTCGTTGCCAAGTCCTAAAGGAAGGTAGATAACAGGAGGCTGCTCCTGATGCAGCAAAGCCTTAAAAGTACAGTCCCGCTCAGGAAGCGTGCGCGTGCCCGACCACGTGTTTCGTCCCATCGGGGTGTGCAGGGTCAAAGTTGCATGGGGAGTGCTGAGAATCAGGAGATCTCCTCATCCCAAGCCTTGTGCTGGGCCGTGCCCTTCCCTTGTAGGGGGCCGCAGGGGAAGCTGTGTGCAGAGGGCTCTTGCTGCTTTCCAACATCATGGTGCATGCCTGCTTGCTGCATTAGCAGCTGTCCCCTGCCCTAAAGGGAGCCTCTAGGGAAAGAAACAGCACCCAAGTTGTCTCCTGAACCCGAGACAGTCCTTGCCTTGTCTGTATCCCTGCTACCATCCTTTGGGATGCGTGCCAGTGGGCTGCAGGTGCTGTGCCAGCAGTTCACCTGGAAGGTTCCACCATGGGAGCTCAGGTGCTGCTGCTTTTACAAGGTCAGGTCTGTTTATGCAGCAATATCTGGAAATGCTTCATGTGATAAATGGGTCTGACAGAGGAGAGGGCGAAACCCTACTTGAAAGTGGACCTGAGAAAGAGGTCAGTGTAAATGGATATCTATTTCTTAAAGGAGACAAAGAAAAGAGCTGCTGAAAGCAAGAACTCAAAGTGGTCTCTTAAAAATAGACTGCGTAAGTCAGTGCAATTTCAAGCAACAAAGCTTACTCCTGTGCTTCATTTCTGCCTTATATAGCAATATCCATTCAGGGAAAAGACAATTCTGCTGCTGTTTCCTGGCCAGTGAGTACCTCGTCCAGGTCCGTAAGAGGCACTGCTGTTCTCCTTCACAGCCTTATTCCTTCTCCAAGGAAAGGGCTAGAGGTAACAGGCTGGACTTGGCTTTGTGTAGGTTAGGAACTTCAGCTTGGCTGTATAATGGCACCTGGCAGCATCTCACCCCTCTCCCACAGCCCTGTTTGCCCCTCGTTTAGGTGAGAATATGGCAGATGTCAAGCTGCCCCATGGCTGCCCCCACCTGCAGACTGTGCTGGGGGCAGAGCAGGGCCCAGGGACCCGCTGCCAGAGCTGTGAACTTGGCCTTTGTCCCCTGGTTCCTTTGAAAGAGAAAGGGAGGTCGGCACGAAGCGGAACAACAAGAAGAGAGGGAGTAGTGTAAGATGATCGCTAACAGGGAGAAACCCTAAACCTCTGTACGGAGCAGAGCGCTCGGGTTGCTCGGTTGGTTTGATTTTTAAGCATGAAGTAACCTGGCCTCTTGTGTCACAGCAGGTAGCAGTGGTGCTGAGCTGCCCTGGGTCTGCGGGGTCAGCTTAGGACAGGGCATAGAATATCCGGAGTTGGAAGGGGCTCACAAAGCTCATCGAGTCCATCTCCTGGGGAGGTGCCCTCCCCAGTGCCACTTACAAAAGCAGGGGTGAGTTTGGGGTGAGAACCTGCGTGGTGCTACCTGTGTTTGCAGAGCATCGCAGTGGGGTCAGCATTTTGCTGCTGTGGTGAAATGGAGGTTGGAGGGGATGGAAAAAGGCTGTTCTCAAAGCCAATTTAAAAACATTGTTCTGACCTTACTCGAAATGCTGCATCTTTCGTCTCTCTTTCCTCCCCCTCACATTCCTCTCATAGTAATCACTGATCTCTAACCTCAGCTTCATCTGCTTCAGCTAACCACTAAAAACAACAACAAAAAAAAGAAAATACCAATCCAACAGAAACAAGACTTTCTGCACACACCTTGTCCTGTACTGTAGTGCTTCCAGGGCAGAGTAATCTTTGGAGGGCCATGAGTCAGCAGCAGAGGTTTTGCATAGCTCCGTGGCAGGGTGGCTGAATGATTGCCTCTTCCTTGGGGCCAGAGCACCCAGATGCCATAGCCTGAGCTATGCAGCATGAGGAAATGTTTTGCTTCTCCTTTCTGTTTGCACATAAACAGGTTTCAGCAGATGACACAGTCATCAGACTTCCTGGGCTAGCTCAGTGCTGCTGCAGCTGATGTCCATTTTGGAGGCTGTCAATTGAGTTTGTTTCCTAATTTGGTCACAGCATGCTCAGGGCTGGCCTGCTTTCCTCTTTTTTCAAACACTGGTCCCTTTTATATCATTGTCGTGGAGGGGAAGCTGGCTGTGTCGAAGGACCTCCAGCCCTTCTCACTTCCTCCCTGCAGAGGAAGTGATACTTGAATGGGCTCTTTGACAAAGCCATGCAGCTCTGAAGCTGATCTTTTCAGCCTTTTCCTTCTTTGCCCCTCTTTCATGAGCTCATCCCAATAAGCCTGCTGGCATTCCATCCTCCTGGGCAGTCCTTTGAGCTGGAGGGCTGGCAGATAATTCTCTGAGCTGAAAGAGAGAGCTGTACTGATGAGAAGCAATAACTGATATACGTGGATGCATGGGAAGAACGATGTGATTCCAGCCTCAGCTAATGGGAGCAGCACCTGTTGTTTTGTTTCAGACATACTAACAAGAGGCCTGGCACAAAGGGAAGTGGAAATGCCAAACACTGGGGGAGAAATGGCATGGCTGGTCAGTCGTGCTGAATGACCTTTAAGTTAGTGTGCAAATCCTCAAGAAAACTGCAGCTTGCACTGCCCTGCAGAAGAGGCTGCTGTTCTGAGCTGGAGCAGAACGAGCCCCAGATGAGCTGCAGGATGCCTGGCATGCAGTAGGCAATGCAGCCTCTGCGGCCCGCTTCCACTCAGCATGAACAGCTGAGGAATCAATACCAGATACAGAGCTTTCTTGTATTTCTGTGCTGTGTGTAGGTGGGGAGCAGCTTCCAGCTGAGCCAGTGGAAGACAGCTTCATTTGGTGCCTTACGGGGACGGAGCCATTGCTGTTGGGGGAGTTGCCCCCTGTGTTGCAAGAGAGTCCCTGGCTTTAGAAGCAGGAGGGGATGCTGGCTTGTCTACCACTATCCAGCACCTATTTCAGGTCCGGAGCACATGAGATAAAAAGCTTCAGCAGAGCCACAGAGTGAAGGTGCACCGCGAGCAGTGCGACTGTGGGCACTAAAGGTCTGGCAGTGAGTGGGCAGATATGGGCTGATGTCTGCAGAACGCCCTCAGAGAGGTGAAACGTCAGTGCGTGTCATCTGTGGCTGCCCAGAGCCTCTGGCTTTGGAATGGTGAGTAACGGAGAAATGCAGACAGCAAGTGGTGAGGCAGCATAGCTGCCAGGGGAAAGGGAAGGTGAAACACAAGGTTTCTTCTCCTTTAGTAGAAATCTCCTCGGTGTGTCATTTGGCATTTCACATGTTATCTCCTAGTTAGGCATGACTGACTCACCCAGTGTTTCCACCTGAAAGGAATGGTAGATTTGGAGGTATGCAGCTGATAATCTCAGGAGGCTGTCACTCCTCTTCTTCCTCCTCCCTCCCTTCTGCTGCCCCCCAGAATGCATTCTCTTATTGCTTTTAACCTTCAAGCCTCTTTTCTTCTTCTCTCTCCCTTACTACTCCTGCATTATTAATGGAGCTGTAGCAATCCAGCCAGAACGCTGGCATTACTAATTACTACATGGAGCAGAGGAATGTGGAACAAGATAGAAACTGGGTTAGGAAATACTGTCACTGTAAAATGATAGTATCAGGAGTGCAGAGCAGAACTCCATGTGTGTGCAGGTTTGCATTGGAAACAGCCTCCCTTGGCTGCAGCACACCCGTGTGTGCTCACCATGTATCCTCCTCACTCCTCTGCTACATGCACTTGAGGTGACCATCTTGCACACAGCAAAGGGTTTGCAGAGCTGAGATTTCCAGGGCTGTGTTGTGCTGGGAACGCTTCAAGCACCACAGCATCCGTGTGCTCTTTGTTGGCAGGGCTGCAGTATGAAGCCCCTTCTGTTGGTGTCAAAGGCTGAGGAAGCATAAGTGATGTTTTATTTTCACATTCAGCAAGAGCCTGTCACGCTCGATGCATTGAAATTGTCCTTGGTAGTACCAAGGGCATCCTACAGCAGCAAGCAGCTCTCCATGCTCCATATAAAAGAATATGGCTGCTATGAAATCAGAACGAGAACATTATTTTGGATGTGCAGCAATTAACCTGCAAATAACGGGCTGCTGTAAGCATAAGGAATTGCCTGTCCGTCCTGCTGCTGGTTAATGGGGCTGTGCTTTTTCACTCCATTGGGCAGAGCGTCGGCTCAGGGCTGTGGCATCCCTTGGAGGCATTGCTGCAAATGTTTGTGTGTCATGGGGTGCACGTGGAAGGGGAAGTGTCACAGGCTGCACGATGTCTGGCTGTTATGGAATGTGATGGTTTTGAAGAAAGCAATCTCTTCAAATGCTTGCTTTCATTGCTGTCCTCTCTGAAACAGTTAAAAGAGCTGAAATATGAAGGTCAGCACTAAAATGCAGATACAAGCAGTGTGTGCTGGCAAAAGAAGGCAGTTCCTCTTCCCCAAAAGATGCTTTAAAAAAAAAGAGAAGGGGGAAAAAGACAAACAGTTGAAGTCTGATCTATTACTGTTGCCTCTGCTCACATGTGGGGGGAGTGTATAAGCTCACCCGGTGATGGGCATGAGGTGTGTGGCTTGGCAAGGCAGCCAGCGTAAGGTGGCAAGCTCCTTTCAGAGCCACTTGGAGACCAGGGAGGGGATTTCATATTGCTTCCTTCTCCATGGCTCTGGTCCAGCATGGCAGCCTGCTGGACATGGCTGTAGACTGGAAGAGGGAAAATTTAGGTTGGATGTTAGGAAGAAATCCTTCGCTCAGAGGGCGGTGAGGCGCTGGCTCTGCTCCCAGCGCAGTGGATGCCCATCCCTGGAGCTGCCCGAGGCCACGGGTGGGCTGTAGGCAGCCTGGTGGGGGGCAGCCAGCCCACGGTTGGAGCTGGATGATCTTTAAGGTCCCTCCCAACCTGAAGCATCTCCCTTGATGGGGCTGGCCAACTTTATTTTTCTCCCAGATGAACCGACACGTAGGGCTGGATCCTGGTTCGTGGTTCAGGTGGTGGGGCTGCGCTCCGTTCCAGTAATTCCTAGCACGTTTTTAATATAACTGTTGTGGAGCTGGAGAGGTCCAAAGTTTGCGACCCCAGTGTTCTTCTGTAGGAGGTGAGTACTGACTTGCCTTTAAAATTGAGCAGTGTCAGGAAGGCAGATGCTTCCTCTACCCAAAATTTCATGCTCACGTATTTAATTAAAAGGTGATGGGGTTAATGAAGCTTTGAGTGCATAAAGCCTCATTCCTTGAATTTAATTTCCTTTAATTGCTCCAGAGACTGAAATTCCCAGCTATGGCAGCCCCCTAACAGGTGAATTGAGGAACTGGAAAGGAGCGATTTGAATCATCTCACTCTGTGCCAGCTTCTTCCTCTTCTGCTCATTTTTCTCATCTTTGGTTGAAAGGGGATTAGATGAGAAAACGCTTTAAGTCAGTGTTTGAACTTGGTGATGGAATTGGCTGATCTGAGAGCTGCTGCCACCTTGGAGGGTTTCTGCAAATTGTGTCACTCATCCCCAGCGTGTTACAGAAGGCTGAGTGCATACAAGTGTTTTCTCTTCCCACCCTAATAGCTGCCGCTGCAGTCACCACCAGTGGGGTTGAGTTGGGGTTAATTTAATGCACATCTAATGCTGGAACAAAGGGAGTAACGTGTAATGGGAGTTCTGCCACAGCTTAGCTCCTTTTGGAGGTGTAAGCTGCCAAAGGTTGGCTGCTAGGAAAGATGTCTTCTCAGAAAGGGTGTTCAGGCACTGGCACTGCTGCCTGGGGAGTGGGGGTTCCCTGGAGGTGTTCCAGACGTGGCACTGAGGGACGTGGTTTGGTGTCATGGTGGGGATGGGTTGACAGTTGGACTCGGTGATTTCAGTGGTGCTTTCCAACCTTAATGATGCTGTGATTCTTTAAAAACATTTGGGATTTTTATAGCAGCACCTCCTTGAGGTGGTGGGAACTCACTGTGAGCAGCTGGTACATAGCAGTGCCAAGAGAGCAGCCCCTACATGAAGAGGTATTTAAGAGCTTTTGGGCTTCCCCAGTAAGAATCCTGGGATGCTAGAATGGTTGGAAGGGACCTCAAAGATCATTTGCCCCCAACCCCTGCTGTGGGCTGAATGCCCCCAACCAGATCAGGCTTACCCAGAGCCCATCCAGCCTGGCCTTGGACACCTCCAGCCACAGCCAGTAACTGCAGGCTGGGTTTTGGAGCAGAGGTGATGCTTAATGGTGTCTGTGCCCCTGCCGGTGCGAGCAGAGCAGCTGCTGGTCCTGAGCTGGGGGAGCATTAATGGAATGTGCTGGGCTGATGTAAAACATCACTGCGTGTTTTGGGGCTGAAGTCAGCAGGACTGAAAGCTGATGGGAGTTTAATGCCGAGTCCGCCTCTCGAAGCAGAGGGGTCAAACAAGAGAGCTGCAGTTAATGGAAACGTGAGTCCACTTGTCATAAATCAGTGCTGAAATACGAGGTGGGGGGAGCTGCATCCTGCAGCCAGCCCTGCGCCTGCAACCACCCATTAGCTGCTCAGCTGCCTCACAGCAGCTTTAAAAGGGGCAAATAGGAGGTGGGAGGCTTAGGGAGGGTTTTCATCTGAGTGCTGGGAGGGCACTGCCTCTGCCATCCCCACAGGTCTGTGGGTCTGACCATTGGGATGTGGCAGGAGGGCGGATGAGATATAAATGGGGAGATGGCATCAGTCAGGTTTCAGCTGCTGGGACCTCCCAGGGCACACAGGGAAGCAGTGAGAGGTCAGAAGCAAAGCACACTTGGCAGCGTTTTGAGATCCTACAGCTTTTAAAAACAAATCTTGTATTAAAAAAAAAAAAAGAAAAAACCAAGAAAGTAAAGAGCAGCATTTTTCTAGACAGTGAGAAGTCAGTTTGCCTTCCAGCTCCACTGACTGACTTCCCGTAAAGCCGAATGCTGTAACCTGTTTTTTGCCAACAAGATAATGCTTTTATTGCTCTATTTATTTTTATTCAAAAGGGGCTGCTTTGACTTCCTTTTTCTGTTGGAAGTGTGCATGTCTTGAAGCTACATCTCAAAGCCCTGTTGAAATTGGGGTCTGTCTTTGGGGCTGCTGCTGAAAACGCAGCGCTGTGAGCCGCTAGTGGCAGAGGTGCCATTCAGACATGGAGGTGAGCATCTCTCCCCAAGGCCTCTTCTGTACTGAAAGCCTCCCCGCGATGCCCAGCCCCACACAAACCAGCAGATCCTGCTGCAGCTGGAAGCTGTTCCCTTTCTGGGCCCTCCTCGAAGGGCGGAGGTTAAAGCAAAGCAGATGCTCTTGGACATGTCTTTGCTCTTCTGCTGAGAATACTGGAGGCTGTCCTTGGCTCCCAGCATGTGAAGTGAGGATGCTTCCACCTATATGCGAGCAGATGTCAAAGTGGGGGGAAAAAATACAAACGGCCTGAAAGAGCTGATCCCCTGGTGAGCCTTTGGTGTTACTGTGATAGCTCCATCCTGAAGTTTGTGTGTGCAGTTATCCCTCAGAGTGCAGTCCCAGAGCTCTCCCCAAACAAGGGAACGGGTTGCTGCGGTCGGAGCAGGACGGAGTTCAGGTAGCTGCATCCCGTGCCCCTTTGTTTGCCAGCAGTTGGCTCCTGCTGCTATATTTAGTTTCCCTTGGCCTCCCGGAATGAGCACATAGAACCTTTCTAGATATGGAGATAGGCACCACACCAACTCGCTCGGAGCAGCAGCTTGCCAACTTCTGCAGCTCTGCTGTTGTTTTGAGCCCTGGCTTTCACCCTTCCCGTGTTTGGGGCTGTGCAGAGGGCGGTGAGATGAGGTTATGTGAATGGGACTTGTTTTTGTGCTGTGCCTGCACTCGAGACCTGGGCTGTTTTTCAAGGAAGGCTCCTGGAGAGTGTTTTGCTGGGCCCTCTGCGGTGTGGTTTATGTGTGAGGAGCAAAGAGTACCACAGCCAACCCGTTCAGATGCTCCCAGAGGTAACTTTGTCTTTCTGTGAGATCCCCATCTCGATCAACTCTGACCTGTGTAATTAAATGAAGCTTTATTTTTTTTCCTTCCTGGAACTTGGTTCTGGTTGCAGCTGTTGTACGAGCTATAGATTTGGAGATCTGTGTCAGAAAACCATGACTTCAGACCACTGGGATTTTTGTGGGTGGGTGAAAGTGATAACAGATTAATGAGTTTTGCTGAGCATCTCCATCTGCCAGACTAAACCCTGCTCTGCGCTGGAGACCGAGTGCAGCTGTCTGAGCCGCTCCTCTGAAAGCAAAGCTCTGCTCACAGAGGCACAACTGACCCAGAGCTCAGAAACTGGCACTCAGAAACTGCTCTCAAGGTGGCCTTTCCTGCTCCAATCACTGATTACATGGGGAAATGCAGGTGATGCTCTTGGGGCTGGGTGGGAGCCCCAGGTGCTCCCCAGATGTGTGAATTGGGTTCATCATCTTCATCTGCATTTGGAGCTCTTATCACAGTGACACTTGAGTTGCCTTCGTTATGCATTACCTCTGTAAGTAGATAAATTAAAAGGTGCTGTGTGAAATCAGATATCTCACTCCCAGTGTGTGCAACTCAAAAAGGAGGAACACGACTGGGCAGCAGTAGCTGTGCATTGCCATGTGTGAGTGCACACACGTGCTTTGCAATTGCAGCTGGCTCAGATCCATCTTGAGGGCAGCTGGAGCATCCTGCTGGGATAGGGCTGGGGTGAGCAGTGGGATGGCCAGAGCTGCAGAAGCTGCTGTGCATTAGTTGGGGCTCTGAGCTCTGCCATTCCCTCCTGTGAGCCCTGAAAGCTGAATGATGTGGCTGTTGGATAGGGGATGTTGTCCTTCACCTGGATCCTGTCATACGTGGGGAGTTGCCGTGGCCAGACACGGTTCAGATGTTGTTACTGTGATACCGAGTGTTATTCTTCACTGTGCTTTGTTGTAGCAGTGGTATCTGTTGGTGCCCAGAAACTATCAGTGCAAGGACTGTGGCTATCAGTGTGCCCATACCACGTGCTGCCCTGCTGCTCTGCACCGTTCCTCATGTTCTGGTTGTTTTTCAGGCTGGATATGCAGCCCCTGTGCCACAGAGTCCAAAGGCACTGGGGAGCTGCAGGGTGTGGGGGGAAGGCTGGCTTCACTGGTCTGGGTATGCAGAACTGAAAGGTATTTATTCAATGCTCTGGTTGGAGGTGCTTGAATGCAGCAAGTTGTGCAATGCACCAGAACAGACCCGCATTCTCTCACTTGTCTCCCACATGGGCTCATTACAAATATTTGTTGGGAAGATGCAGAATTCCCACGATCTGTGTGTCTGCTTTCCTCCAGGCTGCTTTTTGTTCAGAGCGCCTGCCTGGTTATGCCTGGAGTACCTCAGGCCCTGTGCTCTGCCTTCTAAGGTCTCTTTAAGGTGCTGTCCTTAAAATCTAGCTGGGCAGCCACACTGAAGCACAGCACATCACCATGGAGAAGTGGAAGAAAGCAGCTTAATTAGCAGGAAAGCTGCTGGAGCCCTTGGTCTTGCATGCTGGGGTTATGGAGCCAGAGGAAGCAGATCTTTCTTTCTTTGTGTAGTGGCATTAATTACACCTCTTTGTTCAGATTCTTAGTTAAGAATGACAGGAAGCTAGAAGACTCTTAAACTATAGAAAGTATTCTGTGAGATGTAGAAGTCCTGCCTGCCAGTAAGTTGCTGAAGCCAAGTGTTTCAAGAGAAATACTGTGAGGTCACTGGTGAGTGTGATGAGCACCATCAGAGATGTACACAGCAGGTAGCAGTGAGGCAGCACTGAGTTGGGGTGAACCTGTGCTTGGAGCCCGCCAGTTGTCTTTGGATCGAGCTGGATACCTTGGTTAGGGAGGAAAAAGGGAAATGTTAAACTTAGCTGTAAATGGAACTTTTGATAAGGGAGAAAATGGTGTTATATGATGCCCTGGTTTGATGCTCACTCTTGGTTTTGTTCTGGATTGAAACCAATGGCTTTAGCACCATTAAAATCTGTGGCCTCACTCCTTCTAGCTGCTTCTCAGGTTGTCCAGGCTGAGGCAGCCTAGGTGTGAACAGATGAGGCTGGGTGACAGCCAAGGACTGCAGAAGGTGGGAGCCTGGATTCCATAGGCAGTGCTCTCCTGGGGACCTTACAGCATGTTAATTAGTGCTGCCACAGGAGAGGTCTTGGAACCTGTGTGATGGAAGAGCTTCGGGACAAACTCAGGGAGAAGGTGTGTGGGGAGCTCTGAGACCAAGTGCCACCAGTGGTGCAGAATGCCTGCCCTGTCCATGGGGGGCTTGCTTGTGTCCTTTGCTGTGCTGGAAACAATACAGTCTCAGCAGCTTCCTAGCAGAAGACACTGTGCTCTCAGTCACAGTCATTTTGCTGCTAAAAAGCCAGCAGCGTGTTGATGCTCAGAAATCAGAGATCTCTATGAAAAGGGCTGTAGATAATGGCTGTGCCTCCACTTCGGGCTTGAACTCTGCAGAACAGCCTTCTTTTGAGCGTGTTGCTTTAAGCAGCTGTTGTTACATGCCATGGGTAGTCATTTCTGCATGTATGTACGTGGGGGAAAAGGTTATGGCTTTAGCTGGGGTCTGTTGTTTTCCTGCTATGAGCTGGTGCAGGGAGGTCCTGTGCTGGGTTCTGCTCTGTACTTTTGTTTGCTGCTTTCCACTTAGCATCACCTACAGATGCCTGTGCATGTAGCAGCACTCCACCTTCTGCTTCGTATTTTCAGAATCTCTTTTTTCCCTCCCAGTAACTTTTCCAAGCGGATTAGTGGGGGTCACCAAGGCATCCACATCAGTGAAATGTCACCATCATCCCCTGCTCCACGCCAGCACCACGCTCCACTGCTTATCAACCAGCGCTTCAGTGAACCTAATAGCTGTGTCACAGCGTGATTAACAGGAAATCGTGGCAGATATTTGTGGTTCCTTTCAAGGTACTTTGTTCATCCAGGAGCGTGAAGCCTGCAGACCTGGCTCGTGTGGGCCCAGAGGGATCTTGCCAGGCCGGTTGGTTTCGGTGCTGTGCCAGCATCCAACTGCAGCTTGGTTGTGAGTAAAGGGATCATAGAATCATGGAGGTTGGAAAAGCCCTCTCAGATCCAATCCCACCCCACCCCACCGTGCCCACTGGTCACATCCTCACTTCTCTCAAACGCCTCCAGGGACGGTGACCCCACCGCTCCCTGGGCAGCAGTGCCAGTGCATCTCTGCTCTCTCTGAGAAGAAATGTTTCCTGATAGCCAACCTCAACCTCCCCGATGCAACTTAAGGCCATTCTATCATCCAGTCATTGTTACCTGGGGAATAAATACAAAGGCAAAGCAAAGAAGTCGAGGCTGAAAGGCTGGAGAGGAATGTATGAGGTGTCTTTTTAGCATTAAATGCCTGGGGAGGCAGCGTGAGCTGGGAGGCGATGGTTTTAGTTGTAGTGAAGACTGGTTCCTTTATTTCTCTGGGGCTCTGTGGGTTTCTGGACCTCAGGGAGCGATGCAAGTGGACCAACGAGGTGGGGCTTTCTTCTCCCAGGACAGCACAGCTGGTAACAAGGCTGGGGTGCCCAAAGGGAGGGTTCCTTGTAGCTCTGTGTTTGGTTTTGTTCTGAATGGGCTGCTGAGCTGTGACAGCAGAGGGAGCAAGTGAGCCTCCAGGCGTTGCTGTCAAGAAAAAGCAGCAGCGAATAATCACAGCCTTTGCAAGAGGTAAATTAAAACCATCTCCTGCCTGGAAACATGCACAGCTCAGCATCTTCCCTCCATAAATATTTCCTTGCTGTTGAATTGCTGTAACCCTTTCAGTGCTGTGCTCAGCTTCCAGCCACTGCTGGCAGCTCTGTGGCTCTGCTGAGATGGAGTTGGTGCAAAACCAGTCTATTAAGCAGCCCGAGGTGGTCAGCACTGCAGCAGGAGGTGTTGGAATTGCCTCAGTGCTGCTCATGTGTAGCTTTTTTGCTTTCTGTACCTCTCTTAGACACGAGGATTGCCTTCATGCACGCATCAGGAGCAGTGAGGCAGCTGGGAGCGTGCTCTGGCTCTCCTTTAAACACTTGTGTTATCAAAATTCAGCCACAGCTAGATTATATCCTTTCCCAGCCTATCCTAACAGCACTACACCCTCGTCTACAAAGGGCTGCTATGGGTGTGTGCATGGGGTTCTGTCAGAGAAGCTGACAGCAAGCTGCCATTAGAGGGCTCCAGAGCCCTGCTCTTCCATCTGCTCTTCCTCAAGAAATCTTCCTTTTTCTTAAGCTGTCTTTCCAAAAAACAAAATAAAAACAAAAAAAACCCTAGCCACCAACAATAACCCTACACCTGCTGTAATCTTTCTTGCATTGCTCAGACTTGTTGCAAACCAGTCTCTTTATTTCAACAGGTATCACTGAAAATAGTACAAAAATGCTTTGTAAGCTCTCTTGTTTGCCTGAATGGAGAAACTTGACATAATTGCAATGGTAGAAAGGAGGGGATCTGGCTGTATGCATGGCCACAGGCAGGTGGTGCCCAGGAGAGGTGCGAGGCAGCATCATCCCAGCACCCAGATGTGTGTATTGCCACAACACCCATCACAAGGGGTGGCTCCCTGAGTGCAGCATCGGGGTTTTCAAAGGAGAAGGGTGGTGTGAAATGGCAGCATTGGAAATAGGGTGAGTTCCATCTGCAGGCTTAGGAGAAGGATGTGGGGCTGCAGGGATCAGTTCTGGAAATGTTCTTCCCTTTGGGGCATTGGGAGCATTAGGGATATTGTGCAGGAACCACCCATCATATGAGTAAGCATCCAGCAAGTTTTCCATGCAAATTTCTGGACATGTAGTAATGAGTTGCAGTAATAATTCTCTGCTGACTTACAACATCAGTGATACTGTGAGTATGTGCACATTCTGATAGCGTGTTTACCAGCAAGGCTCCAGCTGCCAGGCTGGTACACCAGCACAGTGCAGATGGTTTGCTATTTATACTGCTGTTGTGCCTGGAGCATGTTGCTCCTCCATGTTGCCACTGTCTGGAGGGAAAGTCAGTGTCTGCGGGAAGCTGCTGGGCTGTTATGTATGGGAAGGACAGGCAACACCAACGGACCCAGTTCTGCTCTGGGGGCTCTTTAGGAATCTCCTCGTTGATCCTGTGTAGGTGGAGTGCATTCTTATTAAGAATCATAGAATATCCTGAGTTGGAAGGGACCCGTGAGGATCACTGAGTCCAGCTCCAGCTGTATTTTTTATCATGGCTGCTATAAGGCATGTTTCCACTTAGCTTTGGCACCTGGCTGTAAGCTTGTCCCTCTGTAACATGGACCCCAAGGAACACGTTAGCACTGGCTGCTTGTAGCTGTTGTTCTCCCCAGATTGTTCATGAGGAGAGACTAAAGTTATCCAGCTGCCTGTAATCAAGAAGCTGATTGCACTGGTGAGGCAGCCTGTTGTGTCTTGTTAAGCACAAATAGAAATTCCGAGGAAGGATGGGATAATTAGAAGCAATCCAGTGATTCTTGTGACTGTGTAAAAATAACAGGGCTTTTTAAGGGCTTATTTTTAGCAGGCCTAGGTGACAAAAGTTTTGTGGAGTTTTGGGGCAGAAGACGATGAGAGGAGATGCAGCACCTGCTGTGGGAGGCTGTGCTGCCCCTCAGTCATGGGAACCACGGTAGGGAAGAAGCTCTGAGACACTGAGAATGAAGCAGTGCTGCTTTCCCTTTCTCTCCAAATGCCTTTCTCATACAAAGCTTCAGCTGTGTTGTTCTTGCGATGGTGGCAGCCTCCCCCGCAAAGTGTGGATGTCTTGGAGTCTTCTCACTGCTTTTTCTCCCCGAATGCCATCATGTTTATATTAGCTCAGCTAATAGGACTTGACAAACTGAAGCTTGGGCTCCTTTTTTCTTCTGGATTCAGAATCAGTTTTTTGGCTTTCACCCAACTCCTGCTGCATTGTTTGAGACGATTCTGAAAGTGAAACCAGTGCTGAACAAAACGTGGAATTGTGCCGTCAGCTTCTGGGTATGTCTGAAATGCAGTGCAAAGCCCAGCCGTGTAGCCTTCATTTTGTGTAGGCAGGATAACACGTGCTTGTCTTGCATGGCGTAAAGGTAAGAAGATGCTGTTTTGCCTTCTTATTTAAAAAAAAAAAAAAAAAAAAAAAACCCAAACTATTTCTAAATCAAATCCCCTTTAAGCTCAGGAATTCAGACTGATATCAGGTGGAAGAAACATGGGCTTGCAAAGCAAACACAAACATGCCCTAACCAAAAGGGCAAACACGTTCCTGATTTGGATGAAATTCTCAGCTTGTTCAACGTTGTTTTCCAGAGATGCACAATCAGGGCTGTATGGAAGGAGGTGTTCAGTCCCCTCCTGATGTGCATCCTAAGTGTCCTTGTTGTGCATCCCAGGTGTCCTCACTGCCTCTTTGCTGCTGTTCCTTTTGTTTTCCTTCTCTTTTGTCTCCCTTCAACAGCCAGCTGTGCTTCTCAGGTGTCCTTGTCTGTGTGCATCCCTGTGGGAAGTGGGGAAAACCCTTCAATCCTTGCAGTGACGGCGGTGGCCTGTGGTGTTTCTGTTGTTTTAAGGAAGTGGCTGAAGTTCCTCCTCGCTGACTCTCCTCTGTAGATATGTGACAGATTGGGTCTTTTCCTTTTATGGCCAGCAGTGCTGGTTTCCCCTCCCTGTACAATCCTGGGTCAGAGGGGGATACGGGCAGGGAAGGGGATGGCTTTGCCCGCTCCTGCTGGGTGGAGATGGGATTTGCAACACAGCACATTCTGGGCTAAAATAAACCCAGTTACGACATCTACCCAGAGGTGCTGGGTTTGTTTGCTTGAGGAATGCACTTAAGCTTTGGCCTGGTTGCTCAAGACAGCAATTAGGAATCCTGACTACCCTCAATTTCGTGGGGTAAAGTTTATCTGCCCAGCCACAGTGGTCTGATTGAGCCTAGGTAACTCTGATTGAATCTAGATATGAAGACAATACCCTCTTTGTGACAGTTACAAGCAGTGTTTTGCACCAAATGAGGTGTCTTGGCCTTCTATGGACATCTCAATAGTTTTATTCCTGGCCTCTGAGGAGCTGTTTCATACCGAATTTAATGTGGTCTTTGTGCAGGCCGTGGGCATTGGCTTCACTCCTTAGCTGAGAGGTGATGTCCCTCTGGGTGGTAATTGCAGATGGTGCTGGTGAGCCAAAAGCCAACTTTCTCAGCCAATAATGTCTTTTACAAATCATCTGTGGCCACGAACGGTTTGATAAATTTGAGCCTTGAAAGTATTTCTCTAATGAAGTGAATCTCCTGTTTCTCGCTACAAAGTGCCTCGTATCCCATTTCACGACTCAAATGCAAATGGTTTATTTGGCAGTTGTTTCAACTGCTCCATTTTAAAGTGGTGCAGCTCTTGTTTCTTCTCAGTGAAACACCTTGGCTGCTGCTGTAGTTTCAGTTCTTATTCAACCCCTGAACTCTGAAGCCGGGAGACAAAAGGCTACCTGGCTGGGAGAGCCAGTTCCCAGGGCTGTTGATGAGCTCCTTCTCTTCCAGTGGCTGCAGACCTAAGCAAGATGGAACCTGGTAAGTGAACTCATTCCCCCAGCAGGCAGCAGGAGGGCTGTTCTCACCTGGCCCAACAGGTTGTGTCATCCCTGTGTGCATCTCTGAGCAAGTGAGGTGAGTATCCAAGGCAGCAGCAGTGGATGTGGGCTCACATATCTCAGCACATTGCAGGTCCCACGTTGAATGGCAGATAACAGCTCCCAGGAAGGTGTCTCGGGGCTGGATGCCTTCCCAGCTGGCTGCAGGAAGGGTTGTTCACATGGAAAACCTCATCCTTGTGGTTGCCAGCTGGTCTGTAGGAGCTAAATGCTTCCCCCTGTGATGGTGAAGCAACTTGGAAATGGTTTTCAGTAGCAAATGTACATTCTTTGGCTCTGCTTTAACAATAGTGTGTTTGTGAGTGCATTTTTTTTTTCCCCTTAACTATACAATAGGGATCCAAGGAAAAAGAGAACAGAATCTGTAAACTGCTCTGGGGCTGTAGGGAGATGGACGCAACCAGTCCTGTTTCTAAATACTTCATTTGTGCTGCCAAATGCATTGATTTCATCTCTCAGTGTCCCACGCTGTGGTTGTGTCGGTGCTGGGTTACCCTCTGAGGGCACAGCACAGCAGAGCCCATCCCAGCAGCAGCAGCAGTGGTGCTCAGTCCATCTGCAGGGCATTGGGAGCTGCTTTCCTGCTGAACAAGCCAGGACCCTTCCGTGGAAACCTGACCTAGAGTGATGGAGCAATGTGAAATATGCTGGTTGATTTTGCTGGTGTGGTTGGGTTGTGGCAGAAATTGCCACTGCTGCTGCTCGGGATTTACTGCTGTTTCTCAAGCAGATCCCTGGAGATGAGGCAGCTTGCACATTTTTTTTGTCTTTAACAGAAAGCAGGCTTGCAACATCTCTGCTTCATGGAGCAGTCGGGCCGTGCAAATAATCAATCAGTGCATTTAATTAAACTGCTGCAGTGGTGCAGTGAAGCAGGGGAGAAGAGGGGAACCGGTGTTTCTGATCAGTGTTTGTAAGCATACAGAAAGGGAAGTGCTTTACTTTGGATTTCACAACAAGGAGCACTGCAGCTCTCTCTTCCCTTCTCACTTCTGTTCAGCTGAGCCTTCCTCGGAGTGACACTGAACTCTGCACGTGTCGGGGTTGCAGAGTTCAGTCTTGGGCTCATTTTCCCAACTCTTCCCTGGTCTCACATGGCTGTGGGGAAGCATTACCAGCTTTTGTTTTAGCTAACTCAGCTTAGCGTTACTTTATGCAGGCCCGAGGCAGTCCCCCTCTTATTCCAGACCCAGGGATTTTTCTCCGACTATTAAAAAATGTGAGTCCAAAGAGATGATCAGATTTAAATATCCCTGGCAGCAGCTCCTGTCCAGTGCCCTGCTCCCGCAGGTGAGGCATGCTGCATCTCCCAAAGCCCTGGAGCAGCACATGGCTGTCACAGAGACTGGAAAGCCATGCTGAGGCTTTAGTTCTGGGGCTTCCTTACCACCTCTGCACCAATGGGGAACAAGCCCAGCTGTTGGGGTGGGTGCTTTAGGCACAAGGGCAAGTGAAAATGACATCTGAAGGCTCTGAAAGAGGAACTGGTCAGCTGCTTGCACATCCATTTCCCTGATTAGACCTTAATGCTTTGCTGAGCTTTGTTGTGGTGCATGCTCATTTGCTTGACGTCTGTTTTTCTCATTTAGCAGGCATTTGCATAGTGCTGTGGAGGCAGCCTGGTATGGCCTGTCCCTGTGCTGCTCTGCTCTGTGCTTTGGGTTTTACGAAGCCTTGCAGGCTGTGCTGGGTTCAGCCTTTGCTTTTACCACCAACTTATTGTAGCGTGGCAGATGGGCTGCGGGTGATTCGCTGCCATGGTGAAGAAGTTGGGAGATGGAGTTGTGCAGGTCAGAAGGCTGCTCTGCTTCACTGCTGTGAGTGCTATGGCTGCCAGTGCTGCAGGACTGTCTGTTATGCCCTGTGTGTCGTACAGCCTAAATTCAGGGCCTGTGTGTCCTCCTCTGTTAGTGCCAGCATGCAGCTTGTATGGAAAGGAATGGATCAGAGAGAGCTCTGTGCCATGCAGACATGAAAGCAAAAAAAAAAAAGTCACCCAAACTTCTGAGACATCAGGGAGCATTTTGCTCTTGTTTTCCTGTAGTTCTTTATCCTTGCTGGTTCTCTGTATCGTCTTATTATTTTTCTTATTATTATTATGACTAACTTAAAGCTAGGAGCGCCGTACTGGTGGGGCTTTCTCTCCTTCAAGGTTAATTTCCCTGGTAAAACGAGCTGGCCTTGCAGTTCTTGAGGCTCCATTTTGAAACATGGTGGGGGAGAGCAGCGAGGAAGACGGGCAGCAGGGCTGGGAGAGGTGGTCTGTGCAGCGCTGGGTGGGGATGTGCATGGGGCGAGGTGGGGGATTGCTTTGTCATGGGGTGCTGGAAAAGGGAAGTTTCAAAATTAACTTCAGTGATTGTTCCTCCTTGCAGCATTACAATGCTTCGTTAGCAGATATCACTGCAAGTAAGATAAGGTGCTACCATCCTAACGCCTTAACCGTGGTATTATCTTTGGGTGCAACCCCTGGAGTTGTCCTTTTCAGCCAGCTGTTTGTCTGCACAGCTGAATGCATCCCTGTCCCATTGTTCCACCAACCCCACAGCTACTCTCCCTGCTATTACTTAGCCCTGCTAGATTTCGTGATTTAGAGCACAAGCTGTTGGAAGCAGCATCCCATTATGTGCAAGGCCGTGTATAGGATTAAACAGATAACCTCTGAGATCTCCTCTGCCAAGTGGAGAGAGGCAATCTGCAGCAGGGGGCGATGCAGGAGGGTCAGCACTGAGAGCTTTGAACCCATCCGCTGGTATTTAATTATTGACTGTGGCCAGGAAGGGGGTATGGCTGTTATCTGCAGTCACTCCTGCAGGTCTGCAACCTGTGGTGAACAGCTCCACACAGGGCTCCAATCACATGTGCTGAGTTTCTCTACCTTCCTGCCCTACAACAGAGCGATGTGCGTTCAGGTATGCTGATTTCAACACCGTCTTCAGCATGAGGTTTGTGTTTAACCCACCTTCATAAAGCGACCGAGGGCTTGGCTCCCCTACCTGCACTGACAGAATTCTTCCAGATTTTTTAAAGATGAAATGAAAACACCAACAGAAGGGCTGTTCCTCTTATCCTGAGTGTGTTCTGGTAGGCAAGCAGGTTCTCGTGTAGCAGTTTCCCCTGTGACCAGCACTGTGATGCTGGTGCAGAACAGCACGTCCTGTGTGAAGCTGCAGATATTTCTGTTCTGAGTGCCTGACCACCACAGCTAAACCGCTGCTAATCTGGCCTTTGAAGCTGAGCTCTGGGGGAGACAAAGCTTGCAGCTTGCTTGGGTTTCCGATAGATGTTTTGGGAAATGTAGGATGAGAGGGAATGGCCTTGAGTTGCACCGACAAAGGTTCAGGTTGGATGTTAGGGACACGTTTCTTTTCTGGATGAGTGTTCAGGCACTGGCGTTGCTGCCCAGGGAGTGGTGGGGCACACCAGAGGTGTTCCAAAGGGAACTGGTTTGGTGTCGTGGGATGGGTTGGGGTTGGCCATCTTGGGTAGATCTTTTCCAACCATCATGATTCTAAATTGTAGTTAACGCAGATGTGACTGTGCCGCCGCCTCAGGCAGGTGCAGGGCAGGAGTTGCCAAGCACTGACTTGGATGGCACCGACCTCAGAAGCTGCCTGTGTCTTACAGCCATCCTCACCCTCCGTGTGCATTGCTGGAAGCAGGAAGGCACCACGTGTCTGCAGTGTCTCGAAGGTGGGGGTTTGACATGCTCAGTTTAACAAGAATATTGGCTGGATCTGTCACTTCTGGTAGCGTCGTTTGATATGTGGCTGTAAGAGCTTTATGCAACGCAGCTGACGTGTGTAGGGTATAAATGTGGATTTTCCTTATCCAGCTTTGGACTCCCCATCACCCACAGCGCTCCATTTATGTCTGCCCTCTGGCACATTCGTAGAGACTAGTAGACTAGTGCAAGGCTTGCATCTCTGCTGTATTTCTCATGCTGCAATAAACCAGGGCTGTGCAAGGCAGGCAGACCTGCGTCCCCGCGCTTCTCCCAGTGCTGCCGTGTGAGCAGCAGCCGCTGAGCGGCAGCGCTGCCCGAGGAACGGTGCTTTGGGGGGAGGAGGAGGAGAAGGAAACCACCCCGCATTGATTTCCTCTAACAACTGCTTCATCACTGCTCGCCCATCCTGCCACACCGCACGGCTTTTGTACACTTGGGAGCAGTGCCAGCACTGCCTGCAGAGCTGCGGTCCCTTCTCTTTGTACACCCATAAAGCTGGCTCTCTCCTCAATGGATCATCTTGGGCTGGGTTGTATCCTCTCTATCCCAGCTTAATGTATAGGAAATCCTTGGAAGAGCCCTGCAGGAGCTTGCTCACAACAGCTTATTAGTGCCTGCTGTGCTCTCATTTAGCCACTTCTGCACCCGTTTTCAGATGAGGGCAGTGCAGTGGGCACTCAGTGGGGAGGAAGGCTGTGTGCTTCTCCATGCTTTCCCATTAGCTTGTCTGGTTGGGAGCTGCTGCCCTTTAATTAAACCAGCGCAGTATGGAGTTGCTATTCTGAGCCTATTGCATTCACATCTGGTTTGGAGTAAAACTTGGCTGGTTTGAGGTTAGCCCTGCTCCATTGTGTCTCTAAGAGAAGGAAGGAGCGGGGAATCGATCTGGGTCTCAGCGAGCGTCGAGGGGCTGCGATGCACTTTGCCTCCCCTTGGCTCGCAGCAGGGAGCCCAGCCAGCAGCATCCCCTGTGTCCATCCATGGGGGCTGGGAGGGACCCTGCAGGGCAGCAGCAGGAGGATTTAATTAGCAGCATATGGAGAGTTAAGGAAGTACTGGGCTCTGCTCAGAGACACCGCTGCGAGCTGCAGGGCGGCGATGACAGCCCCGTGTGCTGCCTGTTGGTTACACTGAGATGTTCTCGTGTTTTTATTTCTTAGCCACCCCTCTTTGCATTTTGCTCAGTCAGTAAATGGTTTCGTGTGAACTCCTCCAGGAGCAGCAGGCACTCAGGAATGCTGTGGGCCGTGCAAACAGCCCCTGATCTGTTTGCATCCTCTGTTTCCATCCATGCAGCACAGCCAGGTTGGCAGCAGCCTGGGGTTTGGGGGGATGCTGAGGGCTCAGGGCTTTCTTCCCCCATACGTGGGCTGGAGCTCACGGGGTTATTTTTAGCGGAGAGTGGAGTCATAAAGAAAATAAGTTTGGGCTGTGTTTTAAAACTGCAGCGTCTGCGGTGCGAGGAGCAGTGGAAGTGCTGAGGAAGGTCCATTCCTACAAGGCGCTTCCTTCCGCCTTCATGAGGTGCAGGGGGAATTAAGAAGGGCCTTCAAAGGTTGCAATGCCCCAAGCTCGTGCTGCCCCGAGCACAGAAAGCTGCTGACCCAGAGAACAAAGGATGCTCCTGAACCCAAACGTGTTTGTGTTAATCCCGGCTGCTTCCTGGCGGCCGGCGAGAGGAAATGGAGCTCTGCCTCTAACAGCTGCACAGTGAGGAGATTACAGAGCCACGGAACACCCTCTCCATCACATCCCCCCCTTTGCTGTCCCGGCCCAGTGCCCTGTGGGCCGTCCCAGGCTGCCTGCCAGGCTGGGGCAGATGCAGCAGGCAGGAGATGCTTAATCTCCTGCATCCGTGCATGGTTCCCAGTGCCAAGGCTCCTCCAAACCTGAAGCATGGGCTGTGTATCTGTACCTGGGAACTGCAGGAGAAATGCAGTGGATTCACGAGGAATTGAACTGAAACACTGCTAAAACCCAAGTAAAATAGGCTTTCCAGCATTGCATGCTGCTCTCCATGCACTGAAGGAGAAGCAGGGCGGCCTCTTGGGTTTGGGGTGGGTGTGGAAGCTGCAGGGGCTGGGAAGGATGCATTCCCCCTCTGTGCAGGCTTAGAGCTGTCTTGTTGTGTGGTAGCCTGTCTTGGTGCCAAGGTTATACAATAGAGGTAACGTAGGGCGGCTGCAGAAAATCAGCCATCCTACTGTGTGTTTAGGTTCATTAATATGGAAATGGCGGAGTACGTTTCCTTATCGAGCAAAAAGCTGCTTCTGAAATAAAAGAACCCTCTGTGCAAGTTCTGTCGAGATCGGAATTGTTATTGCGTGAGAGGTGCAAAACCTTCCATCGGCCAAGCAGGTTTGATTCAAGGAAGCATAAAAATGCAGGAGGTTGTTCTGCTGCTCTCAGGCGACGGCTGTGGCTGTGACTGTGGTTATGGCGTTGGAGCAGCTCCCTCTGCCTGAACCACGGGCTTTTGTGCACAGGGATCCAATGGGATCTGCTGTACCACAAACAATGGGCCATTGTGCTGGGCAGCAGGGAGGGGAGTTGTGTGGAGCTCCGGTAGCAACTCGTGCATCCTCACATCTGTCCCATCTCAACCTGGGAGGAGACAGCAGGGTCGGGAGCTGTACCTGGCATGGGGGTGCCCGGCTGGGGTCGGGACTCAAAGTGCTGTGCCTGTTCCCTTCCTCCTTGTCTGTCAAGGAATCCTTTTTCCCAGGTGTAGGAGACGACTGTTGGGCAAACAGCAGCAGCTCGAGGGAAGGCGTTGTTTTTAAATAACCACGGCATTGGAAGGGAGAGCGGTGGTAATGGCAAAAGGCAAAGGGGAGGGCTTGGTACCAAACCCCGAGCAGCACCATCTGCTGTGGGCAGACATCTAATTCGGCAGCGAAAGAGGCTCCTGGAGTTAAGTAGTTGAGAATTGCAGGCTCCTGGCTGGAGAGCCTGCCAACCCTTCTGGCAAAAAGCTGTTAAATCTTTGTTGCTGGCATGTGAAAGTGGCTCTGTAGCAGGGCTGCAGCAGCTGCTTTTAACCCTTGGTGTGCACAGCCATCCAGCATTTTTGATCTTGGAACAACCTGAGCGGTGAATGAAAAGGGAGGGAGGGACTGTGACACTTTGGGGTGCTTGGCTCTCCCCTTCCTACAGCCCCGTGCCCTGCAACGTGCAAAAGTATCCTGTCTGGTAAGCTGCACGAGAGGCCCTTAATTCCTGAGATGAAAGCACAAGCTGTGGGGCATCTCCCGGTGAGCAAAACACAAACAAGTCAACATTTGGCACCCTCCTAGGGGCAGCTTCCTTGGAAGCTTTGGTCTCCATCCTGTTTGTCTGATAGGTGATCAAAAGCACTCTGCTGCCTACGTGTGTCTCTGAGCAGAGAAAAGGCCGAGAGCTGAGGAGAACTCAGTCAGACAGCGGCTAATTGTGGTGTATATTCATTGATTGTCCATTTCTTTGTTAAAAGAAGGTAATGCACCCTAAAGGATGTCTCAGTGCTCTGGTTGTGCAACTGGAGCAGGGCAAGGCTGGTGGGGCTGTGTGGCAGAGGGAGGGAGGATGCTGTGCAGCTAGATGGTTTTCCTGCCAGGGGAGAAGGTTGGATTTAAAGGCTGGGTCCCAGCCATCCTGAAGATGAAACGGTTGGATCGCAAAACATGTGCTTCTTCCAAGTTTGATTTGGATGTTTTTTAATCTTCCTCAAATTAAAGGAAAATCTCTTGTTTGACCCAAAACAAAATTATGTTTTCTTTGGATGGCCAATGAAAAAAATCAACTGTCTCCCAGTGTTAGTCCAAGCTCTGTTGCCAGCAGTGCCTCCACAGCTCCTGCGCCGTGCAGCTCTGCCAGCCGGGCTGAGCCTTCTAGCTGAAGGTTTATAAGAAGAAGAGAGTTTGGTCACTTGCTTTAAATTTAATTCAGCTGTTCTGGTTAAATTTGTAAATATTTGTTCATATGCCACTCTGTTCTGTGGATGTGTGTCCACATCCTGCTTTTAAGCTGTTTACTCACGTAAGCCATTCTAACTTTATTTAGTGAGGTTTCACAAAGCTGAGTATAGACCCTCATGCCTGTGAGGTGAAGGAGTTTTCGATGCAGCCACGAAACACCGGCAAGCTTTGCAGTGTGCTGAACTGAAAGCCGCCTCCGTGAAGGTGAAAGGTTTGGGTCAGGAAACCCACAGGAAACCCACTGCTGACCTTTAGCATCGTGTTTTTGTTTCTGTAGCCTGTTGCTGGAAGTTTGCAGCTGACCTGTTGGCTGTTCCATGAGTCTTAGGTGGGCTGCTATGGATGGACTCTTTAAAATGTTGTAGATAGCTCCAGCTGTGTTTTGTGCCTGGATTCTCGTGCCTTGGAGACCCCATTGCTCCTGTTATTGATGGCTCACTGTGGTCTCTAGTGGAGGACAGACCCTCTGAGGCCTCATATTTCTACACAGAATTGCCAACCCCATCCTCGAGCAAGAATCTGCAATGTACTGGGGAAAGAGATGGGAATTCTTCCAATCCCTAATGCTCTCAGTAGTGTGCTGGGTCTTCTCATCCTTTAATGCTTGTTCTCTTCTTTCTTCTTCAGGAAACATGTCGGAAGTGCCAGGGGCTGTGGAAGGAGCACATGAACCTCACCTGCGAGCAGCTGGCTGAGAAGGATGACATCAAGTATAGGACATCCATGTAAGTAAGCCCCACGAGCTGGCACAAACGAGGAGCGGATAAAATTGTAACAGCAGCATGCCAGGCACAGAACTGGTACGTAGGAAGGGATAACTGGTACGTAGGAAGGTAGGATAAATCCTACCCTTATCAGCTGTTCTTGTAAATGTTGGAAGCCCTGAAGCTTTGCTGGGTGTCTGTGCCTTCCATTGTGTCCTGAAGACTTCAAGCTGGAGGATGCAGGCAGCCCCTGGGAGGGGATTTCATTCTGTGGAAGGTAATTGGCAGCGGATCCAGGTGGTAACCTGGGAATGTGGGAGACTTGTTGGCAGCCTGGCCTGTTGCTCTGGCTGGCCTGGTGTCTCACAGGCCAGCACCTGGAGAGCCTCACAGAGGTGAGAAAGCCTGCTGAGTCTTGCTTCCATTCACCTGGGGCAGAAGGGAGGTGTTGTGAGAGGCAGAGATGTGTATTGAGTCAGAGTAGCTCAGGACCATTTGAAAATCTCAACTGGTGACAACATGCTGAAATGTGGCTTACTCAGCCACTGCTTTCTGGCCTTATGGAAACGGACTTGCTCGTGTGTTTCTAACTGGTTGGTAGGAATCTCTACCAAATAGACTCGCTTTCTGAAATACTCAAATGTTTCCCTAACGTCTTTGGAAGCCTTGTTTCTCTCCTTGCTGCAGTACATGACAAAATCCACTGGCTTTAGGAAACAAGTGAGGGCTGAGCCTTGGGGCTGCATGCTTGGCGCAGTCTGAGGGGAACTGCCTGTGTTGCCCAATCCTTTCCTCTCTGATTCAGTCTGTCTGGTATGAGCAGAGCTTGGAAAGCTCCACCGCTGGGAAGCTGAATGACTGTTACTTGCTCATCCCGCAGCCTGTACTCAAGAGCAAGATGTTACAGATTTTATATGGCTTCTTTCTCTTGCCACTCCTTTCCCTGTAGGAAAGAGGGGTGAGAAGGAGGAGAAACAAGTTGTCGTGTCCCTAATATGGAAAAATATCAGTTTCAAAACCTTTGGCAGGTCACTGCAGCAGATAGGTGAGTCGCAGTGCATGATACAATGAAAGCTTCCTTTTGAAGCCCTGCGTAAGGAAAGGGAAGCACAGCTGGAGCTCGGGCCGAGCTTCCTGCCTCGCTCAGAGTTTCCAAAAAAAGTCTGAATCAGCAGCATCCTGTTGAGCAGAGGAGGGAAGAGCAGCTGCCGTTCGGAGCAGTGAGCCTCAAGTTGATTTTTTTCCTTCCTGTCTATTCTTAGCCCATTTCCAACAGCCTGGGCACGCATCGTGCTGGATATAGCTGCAGGGGAGCTTGGTGTAGCTGCAAGGCAGCTGAAATTCCCACTTCTGGCTGCCTTTTTTTCCACTTGGCTGTTCACCGCTCCTCTGGCTTTGCAGATGGAGCAGTTTGAGGGGCTGTGTTGTGGCCTGCTCTGTTGCTGGGATCCTCCTTAAAAATCCTTCCCTGTCATCTCCCAAACACATGTTGGCTTTGCAGATCCCCTGGAGCAGCTGGGTGGAGATGCTGGCTGCTGGTTCTGTGCTGCAGGGTCAGTGCAGCCAAGGGGCCGTGCCTCCCTCCGTCCAAATGCAGTCCCTTCCTTCTGCTGTCATCAAATTTCACTTCTCAACTGTGAATTAAATTGTAACGTGATCCCCAGCAATCATAAAATTGGCCCTCAGGCTGACAACTTGTATTCTTAAGTCTTTTAATTAAGTGACCGGTGCTTTCCTCCATTTCTGTGCCAAAACAGCATTGCCATGAGCCAAACCTTTGCTCAGAGCACGTCCCTGCCAGGCTGCCTGCTGGGGACAGAGACTGTGCCCTGCCTTGCCTTCCCACTTCTCCCTGTCTTCCATACCTAAAGCAATAACCTCTGGAAGACTTATGCAGAGAATCTTCCTGAAAAGGCTGAGTTTCTTTGGGGAAAATTGTGATTATTTTTCAGCGACTGATTGAAATTTAATAAAAGCCAAATAAATCTGTAGCACAGCAGCCAGGACTGAAAGCAGTCTACGTGGTCATGGCATCTTTGTAGCCGCAGCAACAGCCGGACACAAAACTAGCTAGCAGATGACCACAGCTGTTTGCTTTTCCCCAGCTTTATCTCCTCGGCTGTATTTCTTTGCAGCCGAGTCAGGAATCTGTGTGCCCTTTGGTCTCCTGACTTATGGTGTGAATTCCTCCCGATCCGGAGCCCGGCACTGCTGTGTTTTGGCTCGCATGGAAACCAGAATCAGGGCTGTAGCACGCAGGCTGCCATTGACTTTCTTTCACTTAATTTGTTCTCGAGTTGTCGTGGGCTGGCTCCAAGTGGAACTGAGCCCAGACCTCCTTGGAACAGCAGCCGACCGTGGAGATGGTGTAGGAGGGAAGAAATGGGAGCGGGGCTGCCGGGATGGTGTGGCGGGGACGGTACTGCAGACACCCCTTCTCTGATCCTCCTCCCTCTCCCCTCGTGTCGCAGAGAAGAGAAAATGACAGCGGCCCGAATCAGAAAATGCCACAAGTGTGGGACCGGCCTGATCAAATCGGAGGGCTGCAACCGCATGTCGTGCCGCTGCGGAGCGCAGATGTGCTACCTGTGCCGGGCCGCCATCAACGGCTACGACCACTTCTGCCAGCACCCCCGCTCACCTGGCGCTCCCTGCCAGGACTGCGCCAAGTGCTCCCTCTGGACGGATCCCACAGTAAGTGAGGGAGGATGCTGGGGAGCAGTTTGCACTCTCGTTTCAGTTGTCATTCAGTGCCGTTGAAATGCATGCTTTGCAATAGAGGGAAATGAGCGTTTTTAGGCAGTACAACATTTTTCCTCTCCCAAAGCAGCTAGAAAACACTCTAGCAAGTGTCAAGCAAGCCCACATCAGCACGGAGTCCCGTCTGACCACAGCTTGTTCCTAGCTTTGCATCCAGGTTGCTGTTTGCTGTGGCTCTGCACCTGCTGTCTTCCTGGTGCCCCACAGCTCTGCTTATCTGCTCGGCTCACTCTGCCAATCCCTGTGAGCCAAAGCTGCAGTTGTGTCCGTTCTCACGGCTGTTGTCAACAGCTGCAAAGGAAGAACTGAAATACCACTGTGCTGTGAGGGAAGCTGTAGTAAGTAACTTGAAACTTTGCTCTGTTATACTCTTGTAGCTGTGGGATGGAGTGATTTCATGCAGCAGCTCTATGAGTAGAGGTTGCCCGTACCACAGATCCAGCGGCAGGAGCTGAGTTTCCTGATTTCAGCAGAGTAGCAGAGTGGTGTGAATGTGGATCTGCCTTCTCAGAGCTTCTTTGAGCTTCGGTTGTTCCAATGCTTCTTTGTCTCAGGATGCTGCAGCTTGTCAGCCTGCTCCCAGCATCTCTTGCTGGGAACGTGCACAGTGCTGCACAGACATGGTGCAAAAAGCAGAGCCACTGCATCTCTCCCTTCTACCAGAGTAAGCTTCCTAGTGCTTTGCTTGCCTGCCTGTATTCTGTTATCTGCAGCAAGAGATGTTACACTAAACACAGGCACTTGCTTCCAGGCTCTCCCGTTTCGGACACATGGCTGTGCCATCCCACAGCCCTGCACCTCCTCCCTGTTTCCCACTGGGACACAACTGGTGGTGCTGAGTCCTTTGTTCCCATCAGGATGCTGATTGTGCTCAGTAATGGCATTTGTTCCGAGCCAGAGAAAACACGGGGCCTCTCAAAAAAGCTCATACTGTACTTTAAAATAAATAAATAAGCAGGCAGCACAAAGAAAGCACTGTCACCGGGCCCTTTCCAGCTCTCTAATTAACCAATACTGTGGCAGAGAAAGATTTCCCACCGTCAGCAGAGAGCTGGCACCGCCTGCTTTGTTTTTGGTGTTGTGGGGAGTTGAAGCAGGGTGACTGTCCTTGCTGCAGTGCAGAAAATAACGTGAAACTCCGCTGCTGGCTTCTCAGGGTGAATGATGAGTACCAGTTTGCATTGCCCCCCTGTGCGAGTGATGCTGTTAGAGACAGCAGTGCGGTCCTTCCTGCTGATCTGCTTTCTGTGAGCAGGAGGTGATGTGGGAAATTTGAGCAGTGGGGAGTGAGTGTGGATCTGCACGTTAGATGTGAACCTGCAAAATGCCATTGCAGTGTCCTGTCCTTTGTCAGGGGTGATGCTGTTCCACCCCAGCCCTGTTGGCATGGCATCTTCTTGGGCCTTTCTTGCTTCCATTTCCTCTTTTTCTTCCACTCCTTTCATTCTGTAGTGGTCAGTGGGTGCCTACTGCTGTCCATATGGGAAGAGAGCATCTGCTGTAGCTGCAGCCCTGTTCTGTGTGCACTCAAGAGCAGAGAAGACAGGTCTGTCTCTGGTGGGCTTTGCAGCCCATTGCCCAGGAGTCCTTGGGACAGACTGCTGCAAAATGGGGAGGGCACACGTGTGCCACCAAAATATGGCTTTTAGGGGTTGATGGGACGTGTTTGTTCTGCAGGGCTGTGCTCACAGCAGACCCGGTGGTGCAGCCATAGGGCCACTGTCTGTTTTTATTTCACGGCCACAGACTGCAGCTTTGTTAGACCTGGGGAGCTTCACACTTTGGTGAAAAATCTGCCTTGGGTTAATCCCTCGTTATTTAAGGCAGATTTGGGGTTTCTTTCAAGTAGGGAAGCTTTGTTCTTCAGCGGGCGTTTAACGTTCTCCGAGTCTGAAACGATTCTTGAGAAAGGGTAAATCGACCTATTCACGGCTCGGCTTCGGGATGAAAGGCTCGGTAGAGGCAGCATCTGTGCGTCTTTGTCTGCGGTGATCTTGGGAGAATAAAGCAGACCCTTCTGACTGCTCCTGAGGAGAGGCTGCTGCCAGTGCTGTAGTTCACAAGCATGGGGCGATGCCTGCCGGCTCAGAGATGAGCTGCAGCCGGGCTGCGGCCAGCGCTCCTCCATCGCACCAGACCGGGGTTCTGCTGCAGCCGTGCAGCTCTGCAGGGTACCGGCACGTGCTGCCCTGGCTCGGCTGCTCCTTGAGGCTGCGTGAAGTCTGATGTGCAGCAGGACAAAGCAGGGAGAGCTGATTCTGCAGGCAAACGGCAGATCTGGGGCTCAGGGCTGAGCGTTGGCTGCTGAGCGTCTGCAGCAAAGCCGAGGCTGATGACCCGCTGGAGGTGGTGTGCTCTGATCCCGTGCTGCAGTTTGGCTGCTTTGGGTAAGCTGGGTTCTGCTCTCCTGTGCATCACCTTTAATTCAATGCCCGTTTTTAAATCACAGACTCACGGAATGGTGAAGGTTGGAAGGGATCTCAAGGATCGTGAATGTCCAAAGCCCCTGCCACGTGCAGGGCCACCAACCTCCCCATTTAATACCAGACCAGGCTGCCCTTAAACTCGTGATAAAACCGCGTTGCAGCTTTTCTTGGCTTTAAAGTTGATCATATACTTCTCAGTAACCCTTAAAACACTCCTGAACAGCCATCGTTGAAGTTGGAAGTAGAAGGCTGATTGCTGTGAGCTGTTTGCAGTTATCCCTCTTTCTAGCACTGCTACCAGGAGCTGCTGAGCAAAGACTGCAAAAATTCAGCTGTGTCGAGAAAATGCATGAAATGCACTGAGTTCAGTGTCTGAAGGGAAGTCTGCAACGTTGGGGGAACATCCCCTCAAACTCAGTTTCTTTCCAGCATGCTCTGTAATGCCTTAATCAGAAGCATATGGTGAACTCATGGCATCCCCATAAAGCCATCAAGGCACACCAATAGCAATGGCTGTTGCTAAAAGGTTTCTGTGCTCCCCCTCCCCTGCAGCACTGCTCCCATCCCTGCTCTGCACTGCAGGAGCAGCCCCCAGCAGCCCCCCACCGTCCTGCAGCTGATCTGGGAATGATTTGAAACAAAACCCTGCAGTCCTTTGGCCTGAAAATCACTGCGAGTTGATTGGGAACGGCTGTGGCCACACGTATGTGGAAAAAGAAAGCGGTGGAAGGGCAAAAAGGAGGGGGAGGTAATGGTGGCAAACACACCCCCAGCCCCTTGCTGAAGGCTGGGCAGGGAGTGCAGCTCACAGCAGCCCCAGTCCTGGTCTCTCCCCTCATGAGGCAGCAGCCCTTTTCTCCCAGCAGTTAATAACTAAAGAAGGCAGCTGAAACCAGAGCTCTCCAAAGCTCTGTAGGTGTGCTGTTGTTCTGGGCAGGGGGTTCTGCTTGGGGCTCGGTTCTGTTTGAGGCTTGGCCCTGCATGGCTGGCAGTGCTCTCAGTATCTCTCACCGCTGCATTTCCTTCCTCCCGTGTTTCCCAGCAGCTCTGTGGCCGTGCCCAGCTCTGCACTGGGTGCAGCCCCAGCACGGGGCCGTGCCCGGCTCACTGCCGTGTGATGCTGCACACAATGTGGGCACATCTCACCCTGTTGTGTCTGCCAGCCCTGTGGCAGGTGCTGCAAATAACCTCACTTGCTTTCTGCAGCACTCGCAGATAGGAAGGGAGTTGCAGCTCCCAGCTCTCGCCTTTCCCCTCCTCCCATGCTGCAGCATTGCTCTGCACGTTGTCCCTCACAGCCAAGGGGTCCCTCCTTGCTCCAACACCGTACCCCAGCCCCCTCAGTGCTTGGGGCTCTGCTTTTTTTCCCTTTCCCATTTCTTTTTGCTGTAGGCGAGGCAGCTGACGGGAAGATGACTGCTGACTCGATGGGATCAATGCCTCCTTGCATACAGCCTGCGAGCGGGCGATGAAAATCATAATCCAGCCCTTATGAAGGGTTGGGAACCCGCTCAGCAAACAGACACAAGAGGCTTTTGAAACAGTGCCTCCAAGCCATGTGACATCAGCACCAAACCAGCCTGAGCGTGGCAAAGAAAACCTTATTTTTGGTGTGGATGCTTTGCCCCTAAATGAATCCCTGCAATTGCAGTGGGCTCAGGCTGATTTCTTGCTCCTGACAGTGCAGCATGCAACAGCCAGGTCTCATGGCGTCAGCAATCCTTCCAAATAGCCCCCAATTTCCTCACTGCATGCCCCCCCCTCTCTGTTTTGTTCCAGCTGGAATGTGGGTCTTCCCAAAATACCGCAGCTACCGAACCCAATGCGTTGTGCCAAACCCGATGTCAGCTTCTGTTTTCAAGCAGGAAGGTGCATGTTGTGCGGTGTATTTCTCTTCCCCTGATATTAATGGGTACCAGCCTGTGAGGTCTGCTCCTTTCTGCAGATGGGCTCTGCACTTAGGGTGATGTGGTTTATGTCATCCCTGCGGACTGGCCTCGCTTTGCAGCTCTGGCAGATGGGGGTTTGCTGCTTTGTGCCTTTGCTCCTCTCTGGGAGCTGCAGTGATTGGAGCAGCATCCCAGGGGTGCGTGAAGCCGGAGGGCAGATGGCTCTGTGGGGCTGGA
Organism: Tetrao urogallus; assembly: GCF_951394365.1. NCBI lineage: Eukaryota > Metazoa > Chordata > Aves > Galliformes > Phasianidae > Tetrao > Tetrao urogallus. The sequence continues at coordinate 10,836,082 of NC_136828.1, forward strand.
GGTAGTGCAGGGGTCAGCTGCAGGGTAACCCGGGGTCAAGTGGCCCCTGCTGCAGGAGGATCCTAGGGAGCTGTGCTGTTGCTGGGAGAGCCCAGATTTCTGCAGCATCGATGGGGCCAGCAGCCATGGGATGGGATGAGATGGGATGGGATGGGATGGGATGGGATGGGATGGGATGGGATGGGATGGGATGGGATGGGATGGGATGGGATGGGATGGGATGGGATGGGATGGATCCGTGGCTGGTAGCAGTCCGATGGCAGTAGGATGGCAGCATCTGGAAAGCAGTACTTTAGGAAGCTAATTCTGGACTCTAACAAACTTTAAGCAGAAGGGAACCTGAACATTTCTAGGCTTTAAGGTGAGATTTTACCTTTGTGTGAGGGAAGGGAGTTGGAGAATAGTGTTCCGTTGGGTTTGTTACCTTCTTACCATATAGCTAAAGAAACAAACAAACCCACAGGTGCACGTTTGCAGTGAGGGCAGTGGGATGGGAGAGGCAGCTATCTGGTTTCCAATGGCATTGAAAAGCAATATTCTTGAGACAAAAATGAGTGGATCCTGAAGCTTTGGGGCCACCCCTGCACTGCCCAGACAGCGAGGAGCTGTGCTGTCCAGCTCAGCTGCTTCCCAGCTGCAATCTGATGCTCTCAGGGCTATCAGAAGCTCCGTGCAGGCTCACGAGAGCCATTCTTGAGCACTTTTTATGGAGATGGATAGGCTGTAATTAACGGGCCGTGGAAGCATCCCGCTCAGATGAAATACCACGTGCTGGAAAGGCTTCATTTTAACCACTGACTCAAGGAGCAATCCAAGGCTGGGAGGTGCCGAGCTGGGTGGCTTTGTGCAGATGAAGATAACTTCTGTCTCCTGGGGAAACCTTGTCTGTGGTGGGAGCAGAGCACGGGCAGCAAGGTTCTGGTGCTGCTGGACGTGTGTGGGGCTGTGGGGTGGGCTGAGAAGCTGGCTGTGCCAAAGGGACCCGCAGCGTGTTTTGAATGTGACACTGGGTCTGACTGCTGCAACGTTGGGTTGAGATAAAGGGAGGAAGGTGAGGGGCAGAGGGATGCTTCCAGTTTCTCACTGAGCAGCGGGTCTGAATATTCCAGCTGTGACGTCTGGATAGATATTACAGCAACGCACTGTGATTTATGTCCTCCTCACAGTTACAGATAAGATCTAAATGGCCTCGTTACGGCACCGTTTAGCTACCAGAGCCAGGATTTAAGTTGTGTTAATTCCAGCTGTTGGGCCAAAAACTCAAGAAGTGCTCGCACAGTGTAAATATTTAATAGGCAATTGCCATTGAGAAGATTAACAGCTCTCCAGCAACTCTTTGGATGGGCGGAGCTGGGTTGCAGCTCTCTGGTTTCCATCAAGGCAATGAATTTTAGCACTCATCTCCCTGGAAAGCTGATCTAAGCCTCTTAGGTGTACTCCATAGAACCAGCTTGGCTCTGTGCTCATTGCTCATACGGCGATCCCCCGTCACAGCCTTGCTTTTGGTTGACCGTGGGACATCCTGGACGAAGACAAGACAGCTGAATTCGTCTCTTTTCCTGTACACACTTATGCCAAAAGTTGTGCTGAGAGAATAGAAAGCAGCTGCAGCAGGAATTATTCTGATTCTTTATGCTCTGATTCCTAGGAAGATGACGAGAAGATAATTCAGGAGATTCAGAAGGAGGCTGAAGAGGAGCAGAGGAAGAAAAACGGAGGTAAGTTTCTGTGCTTTGAGGTCAGACCAGGAATGACTGCAGAGCGTAGAGCTCCCAGCTCTGGGTTTGCTGCCTTCTTTCCATGCTGCCATCATGCTGTTCCTGCTGGGAACCTGCCTAGCTTTGAAGCGGTGTTGGCTGCAGCTGTTGGTGGGACAGTGGGGAGGAAAGGGAACAGAGGCATGCAAGGGGCAGCCCCACACATCTGCAAGCAGAGTGTGCTTGTGCTGCGCTGCTGATGGAAGGAGCCAACCTTCCAACCTCGTGCCTGTGCTCCAAGCAGGGAGTGGGAGCAAGGAGGTTCTGGGAGGAGAAGGGGCAAGGGCGCTTAAGGAGCGTGCTGGGGATGGTGGGTGCCACATTGCAGACCAAGCTTGGTGAGCGGCATGACTGGTTCCTCCCCTTCCTCCCTCTGCAGAGAACAGCTTCAAGCGGATCGGCCCTCCGGTGGAAAAGCCCATGGAGAAAATGCAGAGAATTGAAGTCATCCCCAGACCCGTTCCTCAGAACCTCCATCAGCCACGGATGCCTCCTTACCCCTTCGTGCACCCTCCCTTCCCGCTGCCCCCCGTCCGCCCCATCTACAATAACATCCCCCTCAACATCGGCCCCATCCCCGCCCCCTACGTGCCCCCGCTGCCTAACATGAGGGTGAACTATGATTTTCCCCAGATCAACGTTCAGCTGGAGCACAACTTGCCTATGCACTTCGGCCCTCAGCCTCGGCACCGCTTCTGACGCCGTTCGGATGGCGTCGGTCCCTGCAGGACGAAGCCCCTGGTAGCATCACCCCGTCCTGCTGCAGCCCCCACACAGCCAGCTGCAGGGGAGCTGCTGTGCCTGGCACACGCCTGCACTACACCCTTATCTATAGCTTCTCCGGACCTTTACAATCAAACATTTCAACCTGTGCTGCAACAGGGCTTGGTGCTGCATTTCCAAGGTCTCTTCCTATGTTGGGAGTCCTTTTTTTGTTGTTTTTTTTTTTTTAATTTTTATTTGGCAAAGACTATTCAGACAGCTGCTGAGAGGGAAAATGAGACTTGTGGAGCGCAGGGGATGCAAAAGATCCTTGGGAGTCTTCCAAAACTCCAACCTTCCTGCTGGCCAGAGCAGCTGCAACAGCCTGAGTCCTGTGGGAAGGGAGGAGGGACTTGGCACCTGAGTAAGACCTTCAGGAACAAGGTAATGGGACTCGGCTGCCCTAAGCCCAAGGTTTGGGGTTCCCATGTTCTCCAGCATCCCTGTAACCTGCTAACACCTCCCAGCAGAAATAAATTGTTCCAAACCAAGTTAATGTAGTGTATTTAGCATTTCTCGCTCTGCACGGAGTGAGGGGATGCAGCAGCCACCTCATTGCTCAGTTCTTGTTCAGCAGCCCAGAGCCACATCCCATCTCAGGGCTCCAGGAAGCAGAAAACTCGGCCATCTCGATCCTTGAGAGCACAGTTTGCCCCTTCTACAGGCTCAGGTGTTCATTCCCAGCAGGAAGCTGCCCTCCAGCTTCCAGCACATGGCCTTTCTTTTGCTGTTCTCATGCGGGCCTCCCAAATCCCCACCAGCAGTCAGGGGTAGGTAATGGGCAGCTGTGTGTGCTGGGTGCTGTGGTGTCAGTGCTGGTTACCACCAGCGAGTTCTGCACTCAGGGGCTGTGCTTTGTGTCTGGGACAGCCTCCCCAAAAGCAGCAAAGCATTTGGAGGGGCAAACCCAGCAGGAGCTCTGGGCTGGCTCTTACCCACCCCCTGTGCAGTGGATCCCAGGTTGTTTGGGCTGTGCTGCATCCTGCTTTCCCCCATGTTCCAGCATCCAGGTGTCCTTGGGCCGTGTTTGTTTTTCAGGTAGCACTTCCTTGCCTTTCAGAGTCCATTCTCTGCTCTCAGACATTTCCTGTGGGTTGGATGCATCCTACCAAGCGTTCCCACCCCTCAGTGCCGTGGTCTCTAGCATTAATAACCCAGTGGCATTCACTTGCTGCTATTACTCATTATTTTTTCTTTTTAATGCTGTTTTTTTTTTTAATTATTATTTTTCCTCCTTAGTCTGTACCTGAAGACAGCCCCGGGGCCAATGTGCTTGAGTTGCTGAGATCTGCCCACCTCTCTGACAGGTGGGTGATGGGTGCTCAGGGCCCGTCCTGGGGATGGAGGTGGCACTCAGTGCTGTGCTGCAGCTCTCATCTGGCTGCATTTGCTCTGCCTTGGTGCAGCAGTGCAGGATCTCTCGCAGGCACAGCTGCACCCTTTGCTGCCCTCCTGCAGCAGCCGTGTGCTCGGCACAGGCAGTGCTGTGATAGCAGAAGTCGGGCTCCCGTTCCCTCTTTTGATGCTTTGCAAAGATGCTCGGCCGTATTGGGATCTCAGCGTGGGCAGAGAGAAGTTTGGGGATGGAGAAAAAGGGACAGAAGTGGTGAGGTGGCATTGGAGATGGCATGGGGTGGGTGGTGCCGGGGGTCTGACCCCGTGTCTGTGGGTCAGCACCAGCACCTCCCTGGGGCACGGGGCTCATCCTGCTGCCCCACAGCCACGTCACACTGCAGAGGAGGCCTGGAGGATTCAAGAGAGGGGCAGGGATAGGGCTGTTCTCCCTCACAACCGTGGTTTGCTGTGTGCCTGGGCTGCTCCTTCCCTCTGGCCTGGGAGATGCCCAGCAGTGGTTCCTGGTCATGTTTGAGTCCATTGCTGGTTTGGGTCGTTCTGTTACAAAAGCAAAGCTCTGCACAGCCAGCAGAGCCACTGGCTGTGTCCCCTCATGTCCTGGAGGAGCCGTGGCTGCATCCTCTACCAGGTACTCATTACGGTTAATTGCGGTGTCCCGTTTAACTTGCCTTAAAGGTGGGGAGAGAAAACTTAGTATTTGCACTTAGCAAAAACGTCCTATTAAAAGAAAGAAACCCTGTAAAGATGTGCATGTTCTGCAACTTTGTATAACGATAGCCGAAAAGAAATAGGTTGGTTTATTGAAATAAAATAAATAAATATTTTTCTTTACCTTCCGGTAGTAAAACCGTTCTCCTATTCCGTGTGTACAGAGTTTCCCTGTATCATATTGTAATTTTTGAATTCTTTTTTCTTTTTCGGTGTCGTTTTTGTAAATAAATCTGTGCACTCTGGCTTCCAGCTCCAGGCTGTGCTTATGGGATGGGGGCAGCAGACGCGTCCTCCCCCAGCTTTACGCTCTCCAAACGCCGCCGGGAGAAATGGAATAGAAAATGGTTTCCAGTCGCTCCTGTAAATGGAAACCAGGAGGTGTGAGCGCGGCTCGGTGGGGCGCGGGGCCGAAGGCGACAAGTGCTGACGTTTCCTGCACAGCTTTAATTTTTGCTTTGTTTATAGCAGCGGAATGGCATCCTTCCTCTGCTCGGCCCTTGTTTGCAGGATGGGGTCCCACCCCCGCTCTGCGATGTGCTGCGCACAGAGATCTGCTTTTTTTTCCCCCCCCTTTTTTATCTCCCCATCAGCCAGGAGGAGCAGCTCTGAGCCACGCTGGCTCTGGAGCATCCTGGGGGCTGCTGGGCATCGCAGAACGAGCCCCAGCCTCCATCCAGCGATGGCTTTGAGGTGGGAGGAAGGAGCCAATGGGTGCCGTTCTCCCCCCAGAGCCCTGGGCTGCGCTGCCTGACCCCAAACCCACAGCTGCAGCTGCCAGGCTGTGCCCCATGGATGCCAACGGGGCGAGGACCCCCTGAGCCCCAACAGACCACGCGTCGCCACTCGTATCCGAATGCAGGTCTTGGTTTTTTTTTTTATTATTCATCTTTCTCCAGTTTGAAGCTATTTCTGTCGTTGTTTAAGTTATACAAATGGCACTTACAAAAAAAAATAATAATAATAATAATTAGGAAAAAAAAAAAAAAAAAAAAAGGTACTAAAACCAACACCCCGAAACGAACAAAACCCCCCCAGACTTAAATTTCAGAGTGAGATGCTTACGGAGGGTCACAACACCCGAGGAGAGGAGACAGGAGGCGAGGACCTAAAGTCACACAGAGCCGGAGGGGGGCGGGGGGACACGAAGGAGACACGGCGGGTGCGAAGGCAGCAGTGTGCGCCAGGGCACGGGGCCACTGGGGCTCCACCAGGACACTTCTTCCTTGGGAGGCAGCGGGTGCTGGGGACGGGGCGGTGGGAGCGTAGCACCGAGCCCTGCTGGAGGGATGGCAGAGCTTTAAGGCTGCGGAGCCCCGGCTTATGGCACGGCGGTGGCACCGCCAGCAGCCTCAGGTTGGGGCTGGGGGGTGAAAGGCGCTGCGGTGTCCGCAGGGAGGCCGAAGGATAAAGCGGCCCAACGCCACGAGGAACAGCCGGGCATCACCAGCATCGTTGCACCGAGTACAGAACACAGTGCTGCCCACAGCATACATAAATAGAGGCTCACAAAAATACTGTTTTGGTCATTATTTGTTTTCTGTTTCCAGTCAGGAGGTGGCACGCGGCCGCAGCTCAGGAGGAGCCCACAGGAGCCCCCCCAGCCCAGCAATGGGCGCTCAGTGATTGGCATCACCGTTCCAGTATTCAATGAGGAAAGAAAAAATAAACCAAACCACCAAAATCCCAAAAAAACAAAAACAAAAACAAAAAAGTACTGAGCAAATCTCACTGTGCAAAGTTTGCGAAGGAATTTGTCCGCTCTGCAAACCCACGGCTGCAGGTTTGCTGCCAGCTGGTGCCCACGCCCAGCAATGGGGGAGGAAGGGGGGCTGCGTGCCCCCACCCTGTCCTCCTGTCACCAATGTGGGGCACAGACCTGCTGCTGGGGACAGGAACAGGGGCACAGCCCCACGGGGACCTCGGGGCACAGAGTGAGGGTATGGCAGAGGGGAGCTCAGAGGCGACCCTATTCCTTCTTTTTTTTTGTTTCTTTTGGGGGGGAAGGGAAAATAGAAGGGCTGAGGTGATGCTCGGGGCCAGGGTGGGCACGGCAGCCCCCGAGCAGAGATGGGGGGGAAAAAAACCCCTTTGGAATGATAGGCTGCACCGCACCGCTGGGCGACTGATCCAGTTTCTAATGAGATGAAGGGAGACCACCTCCAACACCACGCACTGGGCTCTAAGGGGAAGGCAAGCCAGGCTGGAAATCCTTGTACAGAGAGGAGAAATTAAACCGAAAAAAAAAACAAAAAACAAAAGAAAAAAAAAAACCAAACACGGACAGGGGAAAGAGAGGTTGGCAATGGGAGGCTCGCTAAAGTGCATCAATATTCCCAGAGGGTGGAGGCGTCGATGGTGTCGGCGGATGCCTTGAGGACCCCGGCGTGGTCACCCTTCAGGTATTTGCCATTGATTTTGATGGCCACTTTGTTATAGTCGCAGAACTCAAAAAAGAAGTCCACGGGCGTATCGCTGCTGCTGGTGACGGACGACTCGCTGCCCACCATCCAGTACTTCCCAGTGGTATCTGTGGGCACAGGGGACCCGTGAGCCGCCACGAGGGCCCAGATGGGACATCCGACCCCTCAAACCCCCCCCAAAGCAGGTCACACGCATCACCCCAAGCCGCAGGCTCACCCTTGATGTTGTAGGCTCCGTCGTTGAACTCCAACTGGAAGACGTCATAGGAGGAGCGGTTGGAGTCCAGGGTGCCGGTCACCTTCCGGCAGCCGATGAAGCCGTGCTCGCCGCGCAGCACGATGATGGGTCTGTTGATCAGCTTCATCACAAAGTGCTCCGTCTCACCTGCACCAGGGGACGGCGGCCGTGAGCGTGGGGACCCCGTTTGGCACCCGCCTGCCCCCAGGGCGCCTCACAGCCCCGGATCCCTTACCTGCCGTCTCCATGGAGGCTGCCAGCTGCCCGTTCTTCTTTGCTGTCACGTATTTGCCGTTGGCAGCCCGCAGGGTGATGCGCTTGTCACACCACTCGATGTCGAAGTAGCAGCTGGCGTTCCTATGGGCAGAGCGCGGCTCTGTGACCCCCAGGGGCTGGGGACAGCCCAGGTTGGCTGGGATTTTGGTGGATGAAGGAAGCCATAAGGGTAAAGACCCCCCCCCCAAGGACCACAGGTAATAACAGCAATATGAGACGCGATGGCCTTCAGCTGCACCAGGGGAGGCTCAGGTGGGGTATTAGGCAAGGTTTGTTCTCCCAAAGAGCAGTCGGGAGCTGGCACTGCATGCCCTGACAGCTCCAGGGACATGGAGACAAATGGTGTCATGGTGGGGGTGGGTTGGGGTTGGACTTGATGATCTTAGAGCCCTTTTCCAACCTGAATGATTTTATGTTTTTGGCAGCGCCTGTCTTCCCAGGGAGCTGGGAATTCTCATTTTGGGCTGAGCGCCTGGGTTCCTCCCTGCTGCCCGAATCTCTGCACCCATGGAGAAGGCAAAGGGGTCCCAAAGCAGCGGGGGGGGGGGAAGAGGTGAGGACTCACTTCGTAGAGGCGGTGGACTGGATGCCCCCGTTGGAGGTGAGGGTCCAGTACTTGCCCGTGTAGGTGCGGAAGGCGCATTTCTTGGTGTCCTTGTTGATCTCCAGCTGGTAGGTCTCCTGGTCGCCCTCCTCGTCCTGGTTGGCCGACAGGTCCATCCCTGCAGGCACACGCACACAGGTTGGTCTCCCTCTGGCATTTGGGTCCAACCCCAACTTTCCATTCAGATGCTCAAGCACAGGGCCAGCCCCCAGCTCAGGGCTCCATCACCCATCCAATGGAGACAAACTTGGCTATCTCACAATGCAAATGGGCCGTGTTTTTTTTTTGTGGGAGGCGACAGCGGGGTGACTCAATCCATTAACGCAGTGCCACCCATGAATCCCCATCCCAGGGCTGTGTTTAAGGACAATTTTTTCCACCAAATCCTTCAGACTGGGGCAGGAGATGGAACAGCTGCTCTGCGTGTCTGCCGCAGGACGGGCCTTGTGCCTTGCGGACACTGCGTGCAGGAGCTGCCTGTTGGAAGGGAACATTTGCTTTCCGTGCTGGGAAAACAGCGCCAAACCCACTGCCTTTGTTCTGCACCGAGAGCAAAACCTCGCTGCCCCCCCAGCCCACAGCAGGACGCTGGGACAGCGCCATCCCCCTGCACAACCCTCTGCTCTGCACACCTCCGTGCTCCATCCGTGCCGTGCATTTTGCTGGCTCCTGGGCCTGCAGACGCAGTGCACAGCCCGGAGCTGCTTTGCACTGCAAGGGAGGAGCAGGAGGTGCCCCCGAGCTCCCACCTGGGCTGGGTTTGGGGAGGGTTTTTGCTTTATCCGCTGCCAGGCGGGGGAGCAGCCGCAGGGCCCGCAGAGAAGCTTTGGGGGGGGGGTATCTCCCACCACCCCCAGCCCAACCGTGGGGTTGGGTTACTGCGCGTCAGCGGAAAGGAATGCAATTAGGGCTGCAGGGAGGGAGGCTTCAAAGGGCTGAGAGGGAGCAGGAGGGCTGGGGTCGGGGCTGCAGGGGTTGGAGGCCACCCGGCCGTGTCCCTCTGTTTCCCCCCCCTCCGCCCCAGCCACGTGTCCCCATTTGCTGCCCCCCAGCAGAACTGCTCTGCTCCCCGCTGCGGGCGTCCTTTAATTACTGCTGTTGGTAAATGCAGAGTCTGGAGCCAGCACGACGCTCCCTGACCTTGACGAAGCTGCTAATTACAGCTGGAGGCAAAGAGGGGGGCGGGCCCCGAAAAATTCCCTGCGTGGGCACCCGATGGCTGGGGAGGAACCCGAGGGGTGGCTGCAGGGCCCCTGCGTGTATGACCATGGATGGAGCCAGGCTGGAGGCAAAGGCAGAGCGCGTTCTGTTAAGTCCCCAGCAAAGGCAGCTGGGAAGGGCCTGGATGGTTCCAGCACCTCAGGACTGATGCCCAAGCCCTCACCCAACCACCTTCCTGGCATCTCCCAAAGCAACCCAAATCCCAGTGCTGCCCCATGGGAAGAACAGCACAGCATGGCACCCCACGCTGCAAGGAAGGGCAGCACACACAGGGTTCTCCCTTCTGGATGAAGCTACATTTGCTTAGGGGATGCCCTGGGATACTGGTGGGATGACTCAGATCCCCCTGCAGAGCCCTGCGCGTCCCCTCCCCATCCTTTCAGCAGAAATACACAGCACCAGGAAACAAATCCCAAAACCCAACCAATGTTCATCCAGGAGAAAGCAGCACTGGGGGGGGATGCAGCCCTGTGAGGGGTGATGGGAAAGCAGCCAGGGAAACATTCCATCCCCTCCCCAACCCTATGCACACCTCTGGGGTGGGGGAGGGGGGCAGGGCAGGAGGATGGCAGAGCTCTGCCCTCGGGGACCCTCCATCCCACAAAGGGCTCTTTGTTGCCGCAGCCACCAGCAGCCATTCAGCAGGGAAGGAAGCCGCACGCTGCTCCGCTGCTTTTATGAAGGCAGTGGGGCCGGTGTGGAGCTCAGCACCACTCTGGGCACGGCCAGGGGTTCTGCATCAATCCGGACACAGGGAGAGACCCCCAGCAGCCCCCGGCCCCAGCGCCGAGCAGGACCCCATAAGGGATGGCTGCAGCTCCGTGGCCGGGCACGCTGAGCCCCATTCTGTCACAGATCCCTCCCTGCAGTATTTTTCTCAGCACTTTCCCCTCGCGCTGCAGGGACCCCCCCCCACCCCCCCCCCCCGTTGCTGGGGAGATCTGCACCCCCCTTCTCCTCCCCGCCCCCATCGCCCAGCACAAAGCCATGGGGCCGGGTTGCTCCCCCCCCCCTCCCTGCATCCCAGCGCGGGGCCCCCAGCCCACACCTCGCCCCACATCTGGTTTTCCCATCTCCGTGACAAAGGGCTGCGGCGGCCCTTCCCCCTGCGCTGCGGCAGCGCCCGCCTGCCTCCATCATCTCCCCCGTCCTCCATCCATCCATCCATCCAGCTCAGCCCCCCACCGCCGCCATCCTCAACCTCCTCCATCCATCCTCCTCCTCCCGCTCAGCCTTCCACCATCCTCCTCTCCTTCCACCCTCCTCTTCCTCCGGTCACCGCCATCCTCCTCCTGCCTCCATCCCCCCTCCTTCCTCCAACCTCCTCCAGCTCAGCCTCCCATCACCGCCATCCTCCCTCCATCCTCCCCATCCTCCCCCTCCCCATCCTGCCTCCATCCTCCCCCCGTCCTTCACCTCCTTCCTCTATACCCCCTCCCCCCTCAACCTCCCGCCATTTCCACCCCCCATCCCCCATCCTCTAACCCCCAATCCCGGGATCGGTCTCCCCGCAGCCAAACCCCTTTATCTCAGGGGCTGCTCTGCACTCAGCATTCGCTCTCCCGCAGCAAAGCGCCGAGCTCCCCGCGTGCAGACAAGGGTTAAGCTGCAAGCTCGAAATATTACATAATTAAGGATATATATAAGAAAATTCCCGCTCTGCTCAGGCGCAGGCTGTGCAGCAGCAGCGTGCCCGCACCCATCCCAGCCCGCTGTGCCCCGCGGCTCCCGGCGCTGTCCCCCCCCCCCACCCCCCAACTCCATGCTTGTGGCTCAGTGCCCGGGGAGCGGTGCTGCCACGCGGCCGTGGGGCGCTGAGCACATGGCGGTGGCCTCGAGGGGACGGAGGTGACAGCGGTGGCACCGCGCCTTTGTGCGGGGGTTCCTACGCGGCGCTCCCAGCTCAGCGCTGGCGCTCGGGCAGAGCCTTTCCTTCCCCCGTGTAACGACGCCAGCGCTGGGGATGGGGATGGCACTGCGGCCCGCATTTATGGGGGAGCTCAGCCCCCTGCAGCTCTACGGGACGAACGATGCTCGGGGGGGGGGGGGGAGCGGCGGCTTGGGAGAGGCTTTGTTAGTGAATGAACAATGAGCGGCTCTGCCTCCGCCACGACGATGGGAGACTCCACAGAGACCCCCCCATACCCTCAGGAGCGCCCTCCCCGCGCCTCTCGACCCGTCCGAGGTGCTGTGCTGTAAGGATGGGGGCCGCGAAATGCGGGGGGCGGGGGGAGGGTGAAAACCAGAGAGCCATACTGGAAGTGAATGGGGAAAGGGGGGGAGTCATGGAGAGACGGGGGCTTCGGAGGGAGCAGAGATCCAAAGGAGGTGTCTGTGGAGAGAAGCGGGGATCCTGCGGGAGAGGAGCGGGGGAGGCCGCCGTGCCGCGGGGATGCGGGGGGGCACCGGGAGCAGCGATGTCCGCGGGGCGGCGATGCCCGACGGATGCGGGCGCAGCCGAGAGCACCGCGGAGCCGCGACGCTCCTCGTCCCCGGGTCACCCGCGCGCGTCCCGCTCCCCCCACGGCCCTCACCTTGCCGGGTGGACACGTTCCGGTCGTTCCCAGCGCGCAGCACGACCTGCGGGCAGCTCTGCTCCAGCGCGAACAGCTCATCCTTCCCCACCTTACTGCTCTTCCCCGCCTTCAGCGTCCCGCTGGGCCCCGACGGCGCCAGGTAGCGGCCCTCCCCGTCGCGGAACGCCACTTTCCCGCAGCGGAACTCCAGCGTGAAGGCGGTGCCGGGCTCGGCGGAGGGCACCAGGCGGCCGTCGGCCCGCAGAAGGCGGTGGTCGCAGCTCTGCAGGCTGTAGCGCTGCTCCACGAAGAGCAGCGTGATGAGCGCGTCCACTCCCCACGGCACGTCGCGGTCCACGGCCAGCTCGTCGCGGCGCGGCCCCAGGTGCGCGTAGCGCTTGCGGGCCAGGCTGTAGAGGTTGGCCTGCGGGTGCATGGCCAGGTGCACGCTCCACTTCTCGGCGGGGGACACGGACGGGGCGAAGCACGACAGGCGGTCCTCGGTGCCGCCGAAGAAGCGGCGGTGCGGTTCGGACTGCAGCGACCACCGCCCGTCGCCGTGGGCCACCACCAGGAAGCGGCAGTCGGGGCCCGGCTCCTCGCTGTCGCAGCTCACGCGGCCGTCTTTGTCGGCTGCCAGGTAGCGGCCCAGGTGGCTCTTGAGCAGCACCGCGCTGGAATCCTCCCCGTCCTGCTCCAGGGTCCAGATCTGCTTCTTCTTCATGCTGGCGGCCGACGCGTTCACCTTGAAGCCGAACGCCTCCGCCGTCAGGTACTTGTTGCCGCAGTTGATCAGTCCGAACTGGATCTGCACCGGCTCCGCCGTTCCGTTCGCCGTCATCGTGGCACTTCGGCTCCGCTCCGCGCTGCCGCCGCCGCCGCGCCCGCCCCCTCCGCCGCCTTTATAGCACCGCGCGGCGCCGCCCCCCGCGACCCCTCCCCGCCCCGCGCGGTCCCCGGCGCCGCCGGAGCCCCCCCGCGGTACCCCGTCGCGATACCCGTCGCCGCGATAGCCCCGCACCGCGATACACCCCCCGCAGTGCCTCCGTCGCGACGCCCCCCGACTGCGACGGCCTTTTGCTGCGTTACCCCCTTCCTCGCAGCGGCCCCCCCGCTGTTAGAGCAGGAGCCCGCTCAGATCGCAGTACACCCCCACGCTGGCGGACTCCCCCCTGCGCGGCAGTGCCCACCCTGCGTGGCAAGGATTCCTCGGCACTGCATCCCCTCCCCGTGCATTTTAAGGTTGCCCTCTCCTGCGGTGTGTGACCCTCTGCTCATCTCCAGACTCATTTCTATGCTGCAAGGACCCCTCAGCATCACAAGGACCCCTCGGCATCCTATGGCCACAGTACTTTCAAGGCCCCCCTGCCCCCTGTCCTGCAGTGTGTGACCCCCTTTTTGCAAAGCAAGGCCCTCTCTGCACTGCAAGGACCCCCTGGCATTGTGAGACCCCTCCTTGCAAAGCAAGGCTCTCCTTGAATTGTGGGACCAGCCCACAGCATATTGCAAGCTCCACTCTATTAACACAGAACCCTGCAGTGCAAGACTCCCTGTTGAATTGCAAGCCCTCCTCCCCTTGCAGGACTCCTGCTACATTGCAAGCCCCCCTTCCACATCTCTGCACCCCCCAGCCATGCCACAGGGCTGAAGCAGAGAAGCGTGAGCTCTGAACACCCAGAGCCACCCCAATGCCCCGTGCCAGGCACCACTGGAGTGGGGGGACCCAAATCAACCCCCTCCACAGTCAGCCACGTGCTAGCTGGTCCCCAGATCCCCAGCATCCATGCTGAAGCAAAGCATGGGGGTATTGCAGGGCGAGTGGGGCAGCACCGGCAATGGAAAACCAAAGGTTGGATCAGGGAGCTGAGCTGCCTGAAGGGGAACAGGGGATGGGCTGCAGGGGGGCACACCCCCAGCCACCTCCCAGCCTCCTCAGCCCACACTGGTTCTGCACTGGGAGCACTGGTTCTGCCCCAGGAGCACTGCTTCCAGCTGCCCCCCCCGGCTGCACCCATGGGTTGTG